>NC_081314.1:85414680-85717710 GCF_026419965.1 Kogia breviceps | reverse complement strand
GCTCCTGTCCCGCCAAGTGCAGCCTATAGGAAGGAAGGAGACAGAGTGCGCTACAAAACAAGGCCGAGCAGACACACACATTCCAATCAACTCCAGGCACATTTATTCAGCAAACTTCCTCCTAACTCTTCACTTACTGCCACCAGTGAATCCAAATTAATGATCTAGCCAAAATCTTACACTCTCGGAATCATAATTATGTTAATCTCTTTCTCAAAGCCTTCTTTTGATTCTCTGTATTTACATAAATTTTCAACTTTTTTTCCTTCACTCAATCCCTTTAATTTCCCAATCCTCTTGGTGTTGACATTCCTACTTTTGTACATTTCTTCCCAGCTGGTTGCTATTTCTTTTTTCCTCTCTGGGTGCCTCCTTTCAACTATTACGTGTCCTCAACCCGGAATAATATTTCTGCAAAACTCTTAATACCTACCTATTTTCAGGAGCCCCTAGGGAGTAGGCACTCACCTCAGGAGCCTGAACTGCATTCCTACCAGCATCCTGATTTATCTGGGCCCACCAGAAGGCTGGAGAAGTAAACTTTCCAGGTAGACGTTTATGGGAAAGATTCTTCTATGGAAGAGAGAGTGAAGATCACAATTGGGGAGGGGGTAGCAATCTGCCTAGACTATCTCCTGGACCTGCTTTTCTTCCAAAGGCTTCTTGCCAGTGGGGAAATATTTATAAGCAGTGGCTGTAAAATCTCCATCTGAAACAAAGATACCAGGCATCATTGTTGATTCCCAATGCATAAGAGAATCTCAGCCGACTAAACAACAACCTGGATCAGCCTCTACCTGGCCCAGAAGAGAAAATAATGGAAGACATGATCCAATGGTGCAGCAAAGCATCTGGGAGCACATGGGACTCCATGGCAACTTCAGGAACAATACTGGAGGAATAGAGTCAGCACAGGGTGACTGGACTGAGGCCCTTTAGTTAAAATCCCCAACGGGGTGGCCCAGAGGGTCCCCAACAGTTGTGATCCTCAGAACATACAAGACCTTCCAGTGTTAGAGGCCACTTAGAGCCTGTTGAGGGTCATCCCAGCAGAGTAGGTTTCTCGGAGGATAATGTCTAGACCCTAACTCACAGGGTCTCTCTAAACAGTATCTGCATGGATTCTCTCTAAACAGCATCTGCATGGATTCCTCAACTTCCATTAAACACTCATTACAGTGTTCAGAAAATCTATCCCTCTAACTAAAATTCCTCATGTTGCACCCCAAGTCCATTTATAAAGGGCCTTTTAGTTGCTCAAAAGCAGCTCTTTACTTTCTGCCCACTGCTATAACTTCCTCCTTTCCCTAAAGAGTCTTCCTTTCACCATTTATCTTTTATGCTTCCACATCCTTTAGCACAAAAGATAAAACGGTACCACAGGGTATATACATTAGCTATAGGAATCACAGGACCTGAAAGGCAGAGTGTCACCTGGAATGCAAGTGAGAATGGGGTGAGGGTGAAGTGCCATGAAAATCAAGTTTGAATCTGGAGTCAATGCTCTCTGCTTTGGGTTAGCCAATTTAGGCTTATTTGATTAGCTGATGAATTTTGGAAAAATTAAAGACTGATTCACCATTACCTCAAGCAATGTTTTAACTGAGCAACCATAATTATAAATTGTAAAAAATGACTCATTTGTAGATTTCCTGGAACTTCACTCTGTGAATTGTTTACTACACAGAAGCACAGACTTTTGAGTTGGACTAAAGATTATTCCTTCAGGGTCCTTCCCTGCAGAGGAATCTCTCTAACTATATTCACAGGGGCCTCCAAAAGCTTAAATATGTTCAGGGATCAGGCAACCAATTCCATCCCAGAATAAATCCAATTGTTAAAAAAGAACGTCTCCCTGATCTTGAGTTCCAATACACTTCCTCAAAACTATCACTGGCCTTAGCTCCATTGAAACAACGTTAATATATATATATCCTCTGCTTCCTGAGAGCCTGTCGATTTTTTTTAAACAGCTGTCACATCCCTCCTAAGATATTTCTTTAGGAGAAACATTCCTTATTGCTGCAATCATTTCTCTTATTTCATGACTTCCAGACCCTTAACCACCCCTGGACATTCTCTGAACAGTTACCTAGAACAAAACACAGTACTCCAAGACTGTGTTGGATATTGCATCTCAGGCAATGCAATCAAGCACTGCATCATTTGTGAGGCCACAGTGTTCTAAGCTTTGTTCCAGTCTTTATTACCAGTACATATAAAGTTGTCATAAAAAGTTAGATATGAAAAAGTGATTTCCAGAATGGGAAACACAAATGACCAAGAATCATACAAAAAGATGTTCAACCTCATTACTAAGCAGGAAAATGCAAATTAAAACAAAAATGAAATATCATTTCACACTGATCAGATTGGCAAATTTTAAAAGTCTGATGATAGAAGTGTTGGCAAGGATGTGAAGAAATGGGAACTCACACACTGCTAGGGGGAGTACCAATGGGTTTCACCACTTTGAAGAGAAAGTTGGCAACATTTACTAACGTTCAAGATACTCATACCCTACAACCCAGAATTTCCAAATTCACAAACTGTGAACAGGCTCACAGAAGTTTTGTCCATGGTCTATTTGTTAACATTACTTGTGATAGAAAAAGAGGGAGAAAAAAAGCAAGAAAATAAGTTCTTTCAATATAATATATTATATTATATATATATATAATATAAATATATATATTATATATATTATACTATGTCTATTATATTTATAATATATTAAGTTTGTAATATTTATGTATTTTTACATATTATTTATATATTTAAAAAATATACCAAGTTGTATTTTGTACAGTGTTCTATAAGCACATATGTATATCAGAGTATAAAAATGCGGGTGGAAAAGTATATACAAGTGACCTCAGAGAAATATTTACCTCTAGAAAGAAGTTGAATAAGATCAGAACAAGAAAGGTCTTTGAATGTCTGTAATATTTTATATCCTTGAAAAAATACTAAAGTAAATATAGCAAAATATAACATCATTGAATTTAGATGATATATAGTTGTCTAATAGTTTCTACTTTTCAGTACCTTTGAAATATTTCATATTTTCAAATAATACATAAATTTGGAAACTACAAAAATGTATAGTCAATATATAGATAAATCTATAATATCATTATCCTAAGGAAGACATGTTGATATTTCATTTTCATCTGAATATTTTTACATTTTATTTTGAAACAGTTTTAGGCTTACAGAAGAGCTGCAAAAATACTAGAAAGTGTTGATGTATTCCCTTCACCCAGTTTCCCCTAATGCTAACAATTTACAGAGTCTTAATGCAATTATCAAATCAGGAAATTAACATAGGTACAATATCATCAGTGGAACTATCAACCTTATTTGAATTTTGCCAGTTTATTCTCTATTGCCCTTTTTCTATTCCAGGATCCAATCCAGGATCCTACATTGCATTTAGTTATATTTCCTTAGTCTCCTCCAATCTATGACAGTTCCTCAATCTCTACTTGTCTTTCATGGCCTTAGGACTTTTGATAAGGTTGTCTCTCATTTTGGGTTTGCCTAGTGTTTTCTACTGATTAGACTGAGTTTATACATTTTCTTATTACCACAGAAGTGAGGCTGTGTCCTTCTCAGTACATCATTTCAGGGGGTGCATGATGTTGACAGGTCTTATTACTGGTGATGTTAACCTTGAGCATATAGTTAGGGTGGTGTCTGTTGAGTTTCTTCATTGTAAAATTACTGTTTTCCCCTTTGTAACTGATATATGTGTGAGATACTTTGAGATTCTGCTAATATCCTATTTCCTCTGCAACTTTCACCCACTGGTAGTAACATCCATGAGTAGATTCTGCCTGCAACAATTATTACTGTGGTACTTGACTTGTGGTGATTTTTTTCACCTCATTCATTCTGTATATATTAACTGGAATTCTTTTGTGAGAAAGAGCTATTACCCCTCCCACATTTATTTATATATTCAATTATAAACTTTGGATGAATATGACTCAATGACATTTATTTATTCTATGGGTTATAATCCAATACTACAATTATGTATTCCACTGGTCAAATTGTTCCAACTTTAGCCACTGGGAAATCCTTCAGATTGGTTCTTGTGTCCTTTTGACATTTTTTAGACACTTCTGATACCATAATGCTCATCTTGTATTTTCCCTGCCCCTGCCCTGGAATCAAGCACTTGTTTACTGAACTCTGGTTTCTTTTATTGAAGGATGGCATTTAAAAAACCAGGATCACAGTTCTGGGTATACTCATGTCTTCCAAGGTTTGGGTGATGGAGCAGATTACTCTTAGACCCTCTCAGTGGACAAAGTTTGGAAATATACATGTATGTTTAATAACCTAAGCATACACACATATGTATATGAATTTTTAGATCTGTCTTTATATATATTTACACATGTGTGATATAGACTCATATTTATCTGTGTGTATACATATATATATGAATTCATACTGATACCTACGATTCTAATGAAATAGCAGTGTCTATCCTTCCTCATTTCCCTGTTTGTAATTCTTTCTCCACCAGTAAGATACCTGGCTCTTACTATCTACAATATAGTCACATATTTGTTCACTCCTAGGATACACACAAGGTAGTTACAGAATTGCTGAAATGTACCTCTGTGAAAAACAGATTTACTAACTACAATGCAGTATCTGTGCACAGTTCTTCTTGTCTTTAGTCCTACAGCATTCAGTCAAAATACTATTTTCCAAAGTTACTCAGGGTAGTTATTTTCTTCCCTATTCTATTCACTGTGGTTGTTATTTATTTGTAATACAGGTAGGTTCATTAGTCACTGTATTTATGTTGGCTTCCGCTCACACTCTGGTTGATTTGAGCTATTGGGGGTGGTGTAGCGGGAGGAGGGTGAAAATGTGAAACATTACTATGGCATGTCAAGGTTACACAAAAACATGTACTCAGGAAAGAGCTGCTCCCTCCTCATCCCTACTTTCTCATTTCTATTAGCATTTTCTTCCTGACTCCTTTCCAAACCAGTCCATGTGCATAACCAATTTCTGGTTCATCCTTCCTACATTTTCTTGTACAAATGTGCAGATATCTGTACATTTTCTTATATCCTCACTTCCCTTATATGAAGGGTAGTAAAATAGTTTGTTTTTGTTCTTTGTTTTGTTTTCACACTTTGCTATATGCACTTAACAGTGTGTTCTGGAAATCACCCTGAATCAGTTTATAGAGAACTTCCCCTTTCCCCTCCTCTCCTCTTCTATTTTCGTTCTTTCTTTTTTATAGCCATACGGTACTCCACTGTGTGGATATTACTGGGGCTCTTTGCATTTCTTCGTATCTTTTGAGCAAAGCATTGACTGCCCTTTGTCCCAGACTCTCTTTTCAGGCAGGTTTGTATGGCCAACCACCTTGGAAAAGAGATAGCATCTCCGCCAAACAAATGCGAAGGCATGCTTACTCTCTATCATAAAAGATCCAGTTTCCTTATCTCAGCATTCCTCTTCTGTGCAGTCATCACATGTACAGGTGTTATCTGGTACTCTCTGCTTTGCTCTGCGGGAACTGAGACTCAGGAAACTAATACCAAAAGTATACTTTGGCTACTATATTTGCTCTAAGTAGTAAACTGTGCTTCTCTGACACAAGTCTTCCAGATTCCATGAAACTGTGGCATGACAGACTAATTGGCTAACCTGCATGTAGGGTAAAATCTCAGATGCTCACAGCTCTTGACAGATGTGTCATAATTTATCTAACCACTATTCTATATATGAGCATTTAAATATCACAGTTCCATAAATGCTGGCAGAGGACACAAAACCCTTAGATCAAAGACAAAGATTTTATTTCTCAAGGCTCAGCAATCAGCATGAGCTCCATGTCTGCACTGGTTTCATTTGCCCCCCGGCCAATGGGGGTGATACGTAATAGCCCAGGTAGATCGTACACACATAGAAGATTTGTGCCACATCTGAGGAAACCTGAACTTAGGGAACACAAATCTTTCATACTGAGCTGCAAGAATTCACAGAAGACAATGTTTGAAATTGACTGTTTCTCTATGATCTCACCAAAAGAATGTGCTATTATACTTTTTAATTTTTGTTAGTCTGATATGTGAGGAAAGCTATATCACTTGTTTTAATTTCTGTTTCCCTATCATTAAGCTTGAACACTTTCATATGATTGAGAGACATTTTTTTGTGAATTGTCTATTCATGTCATTTTCCCATTTTTCTATTAGGTTTTTGCTTCTTTGTCCCTCAAGTTTTAAAAGATCTTTCTATATTAGAAATAGTAACTTTCGTCTGTGTATGTTGTTTATATTTTCTCCCAGTTTGTCAGTTGTCTTTTGACTTTGTTTATGGCCGTTTTTGCCATGCAATTTTTAAAATATATAATCAAATTTACCATTTTTTTACTTTCTTGCCTCTGGATTTTAAGGGATAGTTAGAAAGCCTTTTGTTATCCTAAGATTAAAAAGGAATTTGCAGACTTCCGTGGTGGTGCAGTGGTTGAGAATCTGCCTGCTAATGCAGGAGACACGGGTTCGAGCCCTGGTCTGGGAGGATCCCACATGCCGCGGAGCAACTGGGCCCGTGAGCCACAACTACTGAGCCTGCGCGTCTGGAGCCTGTGCTCCGCAACAAGAGAGGCCGCGATAGTGAGTAGCCCCCACTTGCCACAACTAGAGAAAGCCCTCGCACAGAAACAAAGACCCAACACAGCAAAAATAAATTAATTAATTAATAAACTCCTACCCCCAACATCTTCTTTTTTTTTTTTTTTTTTTTTTTTTTTTTTTTTTTTTTTTTTTTTTTTTTTGCGGTATGCGGGCCTCTCACTGTTGTGGCCTCTCCCGTTGCGGAGCACAGGCTCCGGACGCACAGGCCCAGCGGCCATGGCTCACGGGCTTAGTTGCTCCGCGGCATGTGGGATCTTCCCGGACCAGGGCACGAACCCGTGTCTCCTGCATCGGCAGGCGGATTCTCAACCACTGCGCCACCAGGGAAGCCCCCCCAACATCTTCTTTAAAAAAAAAAAAAAAAAAAAAAAGGAATTTGCCCGTGTTTTCTTCTAGTACTTGCATGGTCATGGTTTTCATTTTTGCATTTAGATTCCGAAGCCACTTGGAATTAATTCATATGTACAGTGTGATATACAGGCCTAACTTTATCCTTTTCAAAACAGTCCTAGCTACATTCATTTAAAAGTCCATCTTTGCCCCAGCGACATGAGATGACATCTTTATCATAATCTAAACCTCCATGTGTATTGTGGTTCTATTCCTGCACATTCCATTCATACACTAGTCCTATATCTTCCAGTTTTGTTAATGTAATTAAACATGGCTGAGATAAGGTATAAACGATTCTGTATACTGCTCTTTCACTTCACATTATAGTAGTTATATTCTGCAACATCATTTAAAACACAAAATTATTTCAAGAGGTTTCATAAAAACATAATGTTCTATGTTTTATGTTATGAATATAATTTAATTTACTTTAACATCCCTCAGTTTCGGACATTTAGATTGCTTCAAATTTTCTGCCATTATAAATAGTACTGAAATGAAGAGATAATATTTGCTTCTTTATTAAACTTTTTATTTTATAATAATTGTTGATTCTTACAACATGCAGTTAGAAGAAATAATGCAGAAAGATACCATGTGTCTTTACTCAGTTTCCCCAATTGTAATGTCTTGCAGAACTATCGTACAATATCACAACCAGGACATTGACATTGCTACAGTCAAGATACTACACATTTCCATCCCCACAGGGATCCTTCATGTTGTCCTTTCACGGCTATACCCACCCACTTCCCTCCCACCTCCCTCCCATACACACCCTCCTTAATCCCTAGCAATCACTACTCTATTCTCCAATTCTATAATTTTGTCACTTCAAGAACAAATGAATCACACATATGTAACATTTTGAGACTGGCTTTTTCCACACAGCATAATTTCCTGGAGATTAACCCAAGTGTTGCACATCAACAGCTTGTGGGGTTTTTTGTTTGCTTCTGTTTTTTTTTTTTTTTTTTTTTTTTTTTCATTGCTGAGTAGCATTCCATGGTATAGATGTACCACAGTTTATTTAACCATTCATCACTGAAGTACATCTGGACTGTTCCCAGTTTGGAGCTATTACAAATAAATGTGCTATGAACATTCATGTACAGATTTTTTGTGAACCTGTTTTTACTTATCTTAGACAAATACCTAAGAGTTTAACTGTCCAAGGCTGCATGGTAGCTTCACATTTTTAAAGAAGCTATCCAACTATTTTTTCACAGTGACTGGGTCATTTTTCATTCTCACCAACAAGGTATAAGCAATCTAGTCTCTTCGCAGCTTCACCAGCATTTGGTATTGTGGGTTTTTTGTTTGTTTCGTTTTTTGGTTTTTTTTTTTGCCATTCTGTTGCATGTGTAGTTGTTTTAATTGTGGTTTTCACTTGAATTTCCCTGATGATGTTGAATATCTTTTCATGTATTTATTTGCCAGCTGGATAACCTCTTCTGTGGAATATCTGTCTCTGGTTGTTTTTTTTTTTTTTTTTGGTCTATCTTCTGTTTGGATCATGTGATTTTTTTGATGTTGAGACTGAGAGTACTTTATATATTCTAGATAACAATTCTTTGTTGAATATGTGATTTCCAAATATATTCTCCAAGTCTGTACGTTGTAAAATCTGTATCTTGTTATCCTCTGAACAGTTATTTCTTCAATTCCATTTATTACAACTTTTTCTCAAATTTTTTTTCTGTAACAATTGATATGATCATATAATCTCCTTCTTTGGCTTTTGATATATTGAATTATACTATTTTTTAATATATAATCATGCTTGCATTCTGAGAATAAACTCACTGTGATCATTCTTTTTATATATTGCTGAATTCATTTGCTGATAATTTGTTAAAGAATTATTTTTTCAGCAACTTTATTGGAATATAATTGCTTTACAAACTTATGTTAGTTTCTGCTGTATAACAAAGTGAAACAACTATAGACATACATATATGCCCATATCCCCTTCCTCTCCCGTCTCTGTCTCACCCTCCTTATCCCACCCCTCTAGGTGGTCACAAAGCACCAAGCTGATCTCCCTGTGCTATGCAGCTGCTTCCCACTAGCTATCTTACATTTGGTAGTATGTATATGTCAATGCTACTCTCTCACTTTGTCCCAGCTTACTCTTTCCCCTCCACACATCCTCAAGTCCATTCTCTACGTCTGCATCTTTATTCCTGTCCTGCCCCTAGGTTCATCAGAAGCTTTTTATTTTTTTTAGATTCCATATATATGTGTTAGCATACAGTATTTATTTTTCTCTTTCTGACTTGCTGACTCTATGACAGATTCTAGGTTCATCCACCTCACTATCAATAACTCAATTTTGTTTCTTTTTATGGCTGAATAATATTCCACTGTATAAATGTGCCACATATTATTTATCCATTCATCTGTTGATGGACACTAGGGGTGCTTCCATGTCCTGGCTATTGTAAATAGAGCTGCAATGAACATTGTGGTGCATGACTCATTTTGAATTATGGTTTTCTCAAGGTATATGCCCAATAGTGGGATTGCTGGGTCATATGGTAGTTCTATTTTTAGTTTTTTAAGGAACCTCCATAGTGGCTGTATCAATTTACATTCCCACCAACAGTGCAAGAGGGTTCCCTTTTCTCCACACCCTCTCCAGCATTTATTGTTTGTAGATTTTTTGATCATGCCCATTCTGACTGGTGTGAAGTGATACCTCACTGTAGTTTTGATTTGTATTTCTCTAATGATTAGCGATGTTGAGCATCCTCTCATATGTTTGTTGGCAATCTGGATATCTTCTTTGCAGAAATGTAAATTAAGGTCTTCTTCCCATTTTTGGATTGGGTTGTCTGTTTTTCTGATATTGAGCAGCATGAGCTGCTTGTATATTTTGAGATTAATCCTTTGTTAGTTGCTTCATTTGCAAATATTTTCGCCCATTCTGAGAATTGTCTTACCTTCTTCTTTATGGTTCCCTTTGCTGTACAAAAGCTTTTAAGTTTCATTAGGTCCCATTTGTTTATTTTTGTTTTTATTTCCATTTCTCTAGGAAGTGGGTCAAAAAGGATCTCACTGTGATTTATGTAATAGAGTGTTCTGCCTATGTCTTCCTCTAAGAGTTCTCTGTCTTGTTTTGGTTTTTTGACAGCGTTGGGTCTTCATTGATGAGCATGGGCTTTCTCGAGTTTCAGTGAGTGGCGGCTACTCTAAGAGGTTTATAGTGTCTAGCTGTACATTTAGGTTTTTAATCCATTTTGAGTTTATTTTTGTGTATGGTGTTAGGAAGTGTTCTTATTTCATTCTTTTACATGTAGCTATCCAGTTTTCCCAGCACCACTTATTTAAGCGGCTGAATTCTCTCCACTGCATAATCATGCCTCCTTTATCAAAGATTAGGTGACCTTATCTGCGTGGGTTTATCTCTGGGCTTTCTATCCTGTTCCATTGATCAATATTTCTGTTTTTGTGCCAGTACCATAACGTCTTGATTACTTTGTGGTATAGTCTGAAGTAAGGGAGACTGATTCCTCCAGCTCCATTTTTCTTTCCCAAGATTGCTTTGGCTACTCAGGGTCTTTTGTGTTTCCACACAAATTGTGAAGTATTTCCTTCTACTTCTGTGAAAAATGTCATTGGTAGTTTGATAGGGATTGCATTGAATCTGTAGATTGCTTTGGGTAGTACAATCATTTTCACAATGACTTGGATTCTTCCAATCCAAGAACATGGTATATCTCTCCATCTGTGTGTACCATCTTTAATTACTTTCATCAGTGTCTTATAGTTTTCTGCATACAGGTCCTTTGTCTCCTTAGGTAGGTTTATTCCTAGTTATTTTACTCTTTTTGTTGCAGTGGTAAATGGGAGTGTTTCCTTAATTCCTCTTTCAGATTTTTCATCATTGGTGTATAGGAATGCAAGAGATTTCTGTGCATTAATTTTTTATCCTGCTACCCTACCAAATTTATTGATTAGCTCTAGAAGTTTTCTGGTTGCATCTTTAGGATTCTCTATGTATAGTATCATGTCATCTGCAAACAGTGACAGTTTTACTTCTTCTTTTCCAATTTGCATTCCTTTTATTTCTTTTTCTTCTCTGACTGCTGTGGCTAAAACTTCCACAACTATGTTGAATAATAGTGGTGAGAGTGGGCAGCCTTGTCTTGTTCCTGATCTTAGTGGAAATGGTTTCAGTTTTTCACCATTAAATAATGATGTTAGCTGTGGGTTTGTCATATATAGCCCTTATTATGTTGAGGTACATTCTCTCTATGCCTACTTTCTGTAGACTTTTTATCATAAATGGGTGTTGAATTTTGTCAAAAACTTTTTTGGCATCTATTGAGATGATCATATGGTTTTCATTCTTCAGTTTGTTAATATGGTGTATCACATTGACTGATTTGCATATATTGAAGAATCCTTGCATTCCTGGGATAAACCCTACTTGATCATGGTGTATGATCCTTTTAATGTGCTGCTGGATTCTGTTTGCTAGTATTTTGTTGAGGAGTTTTGCATCTATGTTCATCAGTGATATTGGCCTGTAGTTTTCTTTCTTTGTGACATCTTTGTCTGATTTTGGAATCAGGGTGATGGTGGCCTCATAGAATGAGTTTGGGAGGGTTCCTCCCTCTGCGATATTTTGGAAGAGTTTGAGAAGGATAGGTGTTAGCTCTTCTCTAAATGTTTGATAGAATTCGCCTGTGAAGCCATCTGGTCCTGGATTATTGTTTTTTGGAAGATGTGTGTGTGTGTGTGTGTGTGTGTGTGTGTGTGTGTGTGTGTGTGTGTGGTACATGGGCCTCTCTCTGTTGTGGCCTCTCCCATTGCGGAGCACAGGCTCCGGATGCGCAGGCTCAGTGGCCATGGCTCACGGGCCTAGCTGCTCCACGGCATGTGGGATCTTCCTGGACTGGGGCACGAACCCATGTGCCCTGCATCGGCAGGCGGACTCTCAACCACTGTGCCACCAGGGAAGCTCGTTTTTTGGGAAGATTTTTAAACACAGTCTCAATTTCAGTGCTTGTGATTGGTCTGTTTATACTTTCTATTTCTTCCTGGTTCAGTCTAGGAAGGATGTGCTTTTTTAAGAATTTGTCCATTTCTTCTAGGTTGTCCATTTTATTGGCATATAGTTGCTTGTTTTAATCTCTCATGATCCTTTGTATTTCTACAGTGTCAGTTTTTACTTCTCCTTTTTCATTTCTAATTCTATTGATTTGGGTCTTCTCCCTTTTTTTCCTTGATGAGTCTGGCTAATGGCTTACTAATTTTGTTTATCTTCTCACAGAACCAACTTTCAGTTTTACTGATCTTTGCTATTGTTTCCTTCATTTCTTTTTCATTTATTTATGATCTGATCTTTATCATTTCTTTCCTTCTGCTAACTTTAGGGTTTTTTTGTTCTTCTTTCTCTAATTGCTTTAGATGTAAGGTTAGATTGTTTATTTGTGATGTTTCTTGAGGTAGGATTGTATTGCTATAAACTTCCCTGTTTGAACTGCTTTTGCTGCATCCCATAGGTTTTGGGCTGTCGTATTTTCAATGTCATTTATTTCTAGGTATTTTTTGATTTCCTCCTTGATTTCTTCAGTGATCTCTTGGTTATTAAGTAGTGTATTGTTTAGCCTCCATGTGTTTGTACTTTTTACAGTTTTTTTTCCTGTAATTGATATGTAGCTGCATAGCACTGTGGTCAGAAAAGATACTTAATACAATTTCAATTTTCTTAAATTTACCAGGGCTTGATTTGTGACCCACAATATGATCTATCCTGGAGAATGTTCCATGAGCACTTGAGAAGCAAGTGTATTCTGTTATTTTTGGATGGAATGTCCAATAAATATCAATTAAATCCATCTTGTTTAATGTGTCATTTAAAGCTTGTGTTTCCTTATTTATTTTCATTTTGGATGAGCTGTCCATTGGTGCAAGTGGGGTGTTAAAGTCCCCTACTATGATTATTACTGTCAATTTCCCTTTCATGGCTGTTAGCATTTGCCTTATGTATTGAGGTGCTCCTATGTTGGGCGCATAAATATTTACAATTGTTATATCATCTTCTTGGATCAATCCCTTGATCACAATGTAGTGTGCTTCTTTGTCTATTGTAATAGTCTTTATTTTAAAGTCTGTTTTCTCTGATATGAGAATTGCTACTCCAGCTTTCTTTTGATTTCCATTTGCATGGAGTATCTTTTTCCATCCCCTCATTTTCAGTCTGTAGTGGGTCTCTTGTAGACAGAATATATATGGGTCTTATTTTTGTATCTGTTCAGCCAGTCTATGTCTTTTGGTTGGAGCATTTAATCCACTTACATATAACGTAATTATCAATATGTATGTTCCTATTACCAATTTCTTAATTGTTTTGCGTTTGTTTTTGTAGGTCTTTTCCTTCTCTTGTGTTTCCTGCCTAGAGAAGTTCCTTTAGCATTTGTTGTAAAGCTGGTTTGGTGGTGCTGAATTCTCTTAACTTTTGCTTGTCTGTAAAGGTTTGATTTTTCTCCATCAAATCTGAATGAGGTCCTAGCTAGGTAGAGTAATCTTTGTTGTAGGTTGTTCCCTTTCATCACTATAAATATGTCCAGCCACTCCCTTCTGGCTTGCAGAGCTTTTGCTGAAAGATCAGCTGTTAACCTTATGGGGATTCCCTTGTATGTTATTTGTTGCTTTTCCCTTGCTGCTTTTAATATTTTTTCTTTGTAGTTAATTTTTGATAGTTTGATTAATATGTGTCTTGTCATGTTTCTCTTTGGGTTTATCCTGTATGGGACTCTCTGTGCTTCCTGGACTTGATTGACTATTTCCTTTCCCATATTAAGGAACTTTTCAACTATTATCTCTTCAAATATTTTCTCAGTCCCTTTCTTTTACTCTTCTTCTTCTGGGACCCCTATAATTTGAATGTTATTGCATTTAATGTTCCCAGAGATCTGAGACTGTCCTCAATTCTTTTCAGTCTTTTTTCTTTATTCTGCTCTGCAGTAGTTATTTCCACTATTTTATCTTCCAGCTCACTATCCATTTTCTGCCTCGGTTATTCTGCTATTGATTCCTTCTAGAGAATTTTTTATTTCATTTATTGTGTTGTTCATCATTGTGTGTTTGCTCTTTAGTTCTTCTAGGTCCTTGTTAAATATTTCTTGTATTTTCTCCATTCTATTTCCAAGATTTTGGATCATCTTTACTATCATTACTCTGAATTCTTTTGCAGGTAGACTGCCTATTTCCTCTTCTTTTGCTTTCTCTGGTGGGTTTCTACTTTGCTCCTTCATCTGCTGTGTATTTCTCTGTCTTCTCATTTTGCTTAACTTACTGTGTTTGGGGGTCTCTGTTTCACAGGCTTCATGTTCGCAGTTCCCATTGTTTTTGATGTCTGCCCCCAGTGGGTAAAGCTGGTTCAGTGTGTTGTGTAGTCTTCCTGGTGGAAGGGTCTGGTGCCTGTGTTCTGGTTGATGAGGCTAGATATTGTCTTTATGGTGGGCAAGACCATGTCTGGTGGTGTGTTTTGGGGTGTCTGTGACCTTATTATGATTTTAGGCAGCTTCTCTGCTAATGGGTGGGGTTGTGTTCTTGTCTGGCTAATTGTTTGGAATGGGGTGTCCAGCACTGGAGCTTGCTGGTTGTTGCGTGAAGCTGGGTCTTAGAGTTGAGATTGAGATATTTCGGAGAGCTCTTGCCAACTGATATTAGGTGAGGCCTGGATGTCTCTGGTGGTCCAATGTCCTGAGCTTGGCTCTCCCACCTAAGAGGCTCAGGCCTGACACCTGGCTGGAGCACCAAGACCCTGTTAGCCACACGGCTCAGATAAAAAGGAGAAAAAAAGAAAGAAAAATAAATGAAATGAAATAAAACAAATAAAATGTTATTAAAATAAAAAATTTTTACAAATTATTAAAATAAAGAAATATAAATAGTAATTAAAAAAAAGAAGAGAGCAACCAAACCAATAAACAAATCCACCAACGATAACAAGCACTAAAAACTAAACTAAGATAAACATATACATCAGAAACTAGTCAGTCGCATACAGCAAACCCCAAGCCTACCATTGCTCCCAAAGTGTATCGCCTCAATTTTGGTATGATTTGTTGTCTATTCAGGTATTCCACACATGCAGGATACATCAAGTTGACTGTGAAGATTTAATCTGCTGCTTCTGAGGCTGCATGGAGAAATTTCCCTTTCTCTTCTTTGTTTGCACAGCTCCTGGGGTTCAGCTTTGGATTTTGCCCCGCCTCTGCATGAAGGTCACCCTCTGGCGTCTGTTCTTTGCCCAAACAGTAGAGGGTTAAAGGAGCAGCTGATTGGGGGCTCTGGCTCACTCAGCCCGTGGGGAGGGAAGCATACGGAATGCGGGGCGAGCCTGCAGCGGCAGAGGCCAGCTTGACATTGCAACAGCCTGAGGCGAGCCGTGTGTTCTCCCAGGGAAGTTGTCCCTGGATCACAGGACCCTGGCAGTGGCAGGCTGCACAGGCTCCTGGGAGGGGAGGTGTGGACAGTGACCTGTGCTTGCACACAGGCTTCTTGGTGGCTGCAGCAGCAGCCTTAGCGTCTCATGCCTGTCTCTGGTGACCACGCTGATAGCCGCGGCTTGCAGCCATCTCTGGAGCTCATTTAAGCGGTGCTCTGAATCCGCTCTCCTCGCGCACCCCAAAACAATGGTCTCTTGCCTCGTAGGCAGGTCCAGACTTTTTCCCAGACTCCTTCTTAGCTAGCTGTGGTGCACTAGCCCTCTTCAGGCTGTGTTCACAAAGCCAACCCCAGTCCTCTCCCTGGGATCTGACCTCCAAAGCCCAAGCCTCAGCTTCCAGCCCCCACCTGTCCTGGCAGGTGAGCACACAAGACTCTCGGGCTGGTGAGTGCTCGTCTGCACTGATCCTCTGTGTGGGAATCTCTCCGCTTTGCCCTCTGCACCCGTTGCAGCGCTCTCCTCCATGGCTCCAAATCTTCCCCACCACCCACCCCCACCACCGTCCCTGCCAGTGAAGGGGCTTTTCTAGTGTGTGGAAACTTTTCCTCCTTCACAGCTCCCTCCCCAAGGTGCAGGTCCCGTCCCTATTCTTTTGTCTCTGTTTTTTCTTTTTTCTTTTGCCCTACCCAGGTACGTGGGGAGTTTCTTGCCTTTTGGGAAGTCTGAGGTCTCCTGCCAGCATTCAGTAAGTGTTCTATAGGAGCTGTTCCACATGTAGATGTATTTTTGATGTATTTGTGGGGAGGAAGGTAATCTCCACATCTTACTCCTCCACCAACTTGAAGGTCCTCTCACACACATTTCTTTACTCTTTCATTTTTTGAGTTCTAATAGTTTTCCTATCTTTTTATGAGTTCTTTATATATTTAAATATTAACTTTTTCTATCATATTTACTGAAGTTTATAGTGAACTTTTAATTCTCTCTATATATTTTGATGTACATACATTTTACAATTTTTATCTAGTAAAATCTATTGATATTTACCTGTGTGTTTATTTTCAACAATTATTAGGTTGAAAATTGTTTTCCTATCCAGAAATTCAATAAATGTTTCCTCTATTTGTTTCAACTTCCTTTTTTGTTTTTTATATCCACAGAGTAATACTCCATTTTGTACTTATTTTAGTACAAGGTATATGAGGTCCGATATAAATAATGGTTCCTATATTTTTACATATGGCTCACTAATTTTCCTATAACCATTTACTACTTTTCTCAAAACTTTTTTTTAGAAACTCTTATGTAATCACAGCTAAGTACCTATCACAGAGCATTGAATTCTAGGCTGACATGCAACACCCTTGAACCCTGAGGCTAATAGAGAGGTCAGCCTTATTCAGCTAATGACCTTTGCTGTGGTCTGAACATTTGTGTCCCCTGAAAATTCATATGTTGAAATCCTAACCCCCAAGGTAATGGTATAAGAAAATGGGGCCTTTGGGAGGTGATTAAGTCATGAGAGCTGAGCCCTCACCATTGGGATTAGTACCCTAATAACAGAGACCCAAGACAGATTCCTTGTCCCTCCCATAAGGTAGCGATACAGTGAGAAGAAGGGGTCTCACAAGGATCACATCTGCCAGTGCTAAGATCTTAGCCTTCCCAGCAGCCAGAAATGTAAAACATAAATGTTTATTGTTTACAAGCCACCTAGTGTCTGGTACTTTGTTATAACAGCCTCAGCAGACTAAGACTACCATAGAGCATGGAAGCAATATGATTTCTGCCATCTTTGAGGAGTTGAAACAATAGAACTGACAAGGCCAAAGTGAATCTCCCAGGGTCTAATCAATGTCAATAGTGAAAATATCCTACAGTTAAGTCTTCCCTGAGGACACTGAGGAAACACCTACAACCTCACCAAGGAGGATTCCTGACATTCTCAGGGAATTTCATGTATCTGGTGGGATCCAATGTAGAGCTACGCTGAAGGAAAGACTACAGCACAGAATCTTGTGATTAAATACAGGAAAGGGCAGCTTTAAGTTTATAACCCACCACTACCCAAAACATAAGATACCATGTCAGTTTGCTGCAAAGTATATTTATACAGTAAAATTTAAGCTATTTGAAGCCTGCCCCATCAGATCTCCAGTATGTAAACAGAATGGTAAAATTTATGTTTCATGCTAGTCCACTCGGGTCAGGAAACAGGATGTATTTTAGAAGATGCAAGCCATGCTTTAGAAAACAGCACATGTGCTCTGGAAACAAAAAGAACTTAGATTTCATAGCCCTGGGATTTGCACAAGCCAACAATTACTTGATCTTATGTCTCTCTTTCTGAGCTCTCCATTCCCACTTTATGTTTATCAATTATGCCCCTCTACTCCTTCCTTGTCCTCCTTAATTCTCCCAGATCATCCTTCCAGGAATGCCACCCTTTCTCCCTGGTAACAGTTCAAACTTCCTTCCCTACTACTGTCTTATTGGCCAACAAGATGACTCTATCTCGAGAAGTGATGACTTCATCACTGGGCTCCTTGAAAACCGGCATTTTTGAGTATCCACATTTCCACATTTGGGCCACAATACACTATAACCCCTCAATGTAAAGAACAGTTCAAATCACATCTGCTTGAGGAGAGGACTTATTTTATACAAGTAGATGTGATAAGATGGAGATATTAACATGTTGGTATTCACCAATTTCCTTTGCTTACTTAGCTTTTTCTCCCAGTCCTACTCTCTGTAAAGAAAGAGCCAAAGCTGCTAAGAAAGGTTATCACAAGAAAAGCAATCAGGAGAATAATTATAATTACCAGGGCTATTGTTTACCCAAAGGAGAATGGGGGAGGGGGACTGAATAAACAAGATGGCGTTATCAGGATGGGGTAGATGGAGAGTTTGGAGTATTAAAGAGTAAGAGACTCCAAGTTTGGGGGATAAGAAAATGGAACAAAACATTTTAGTAGAAGGTGCCAAGAATCCTAAATGTTTAAGAAAGATATTGAATAAACATCAAAAGGTACGCCTAGGTATTGATTTTTAAAATGCAAAACTACTCTGAGACCAGAGCTACTCTACTGAGATCACAACTTTATAAATATTGCATATTTACTAAACCAATCAAGTCTCCAGAGTATTATTTTTTGGTGGGGGGGAGTTGGGGAGGGAGATGGTGATATGGTATTTCTCTTAGAACACGAAGTATTGGGGAGATCTACTACCATCCTTATTAAGCCATTAACTCTTTGAGATCAGGGCATCTGTCTTATATTTTTCTAGCTTTATTGAGATATTATTGACATATAACATTCTATAAGTTTAAGCTGTACAACATGATGATGTAATACACAGATACAAGGAGTCCATCTTATTGATAACTGCACTTCCAGTCCCTCATACTTAGCCTTAATCCCTGGCACACAATGGGTGTCTCATAAATGTTTGGTGATTGAATGACATAAGAACTTCATGTGCTAGCTCCAGGCTAAATTTATCTGAATGGTTTAGGAAATTCAGATCAGTCCATTCTTTCTGGATAATAAAATCTACTCCACCAAAAGCATCTTTCTGGGGGCTGCAAGAACTGCAATTCAGCCCCTTCAGTTCAGACAAGACCAGCCATCATGATCATCCCTGATGCCCAGAGAACAAAAGAAAGTGGATGCCTCGCTAGAAGCCAATTTAGAGATTTGAGAATAAAACAGGTTAAGACTTTTAAATAACAGGTTTATAATAATCCTAAGAAAACAAGACTTTCAGAATTGCCTAAGAAACTTTGGAATGTCCAAAGATTAGAGAAATGAAAGTCTGGCCCACAGGAGTGGAACTGAATACAGTCAAAAGGCTTAAGGATAGAGATAGGGTTAACTTAACGCAATTTATATTTTTATAAATGCGATTTATTTTTATACACACTCAGAAGGAAAGTTTGTGTGTATTGCCTTATGATAATTCTCTAGTTCACTGTGGATGTAATAATGAATAAAGTACTATACTTCGCTAAGAAGAGTTAGAATATTATTTACACATAATTCAATAAATAAAAATCTGCAAGAAAATTGGTTCTAAGACAATGAAAGCCCATCATCCATATAAAAGGTCTTTATTCTTTAGGCCTCCTCTTTCTAGGATGAGGCTGGTTTGCTGAACAATTATAGGCAAATTAAGGAAGGGAGGAAAGAAAGGAGAAGGAGAGGGAAGGAGGGAGAAGGGAGGGGAACAGAGAGGAAGGAGCAGAGAAAGGATAAAGACACACTTCTGGCAATACTGCAAATTAAATACTCGAACTGCTCTTGATAGAAGCAACTAAAACAGTGGATTAAAAAAACAGAGAAATAGAATTTTAAGCACACTGCTGAAGTGACAGAAAGAATCCACAGAGGGCTTCCCTGGTGGCGCAGTGGTTGAGAATCCGCCTGCCGATGCAGGGGACACGGGTTCGTGCCCCGGTCCGGGAAGATCCCACATGCCGCGGAGCGGCTGGGCCCGTGAGCCATGGCCACTGAGCCTGCGCATCCGGAGCCTGTGCTTCGCAACGGGAGAGGCCGCAACAGTGAGAGGCCCGCGTACCAAACATACACACACACACACACACACACACACACACACACACACACACACACACACACACACACGGTTAAAAAGGCTACTTGACTGAAGAGCAGCAGAGACAAGCAAAAGTCTGTCCACAAACATACCAACAAACGCTTCAGATACAATCCAGACGCAAAGTATACATTACGTAGGTTTATTAAGTGCCTAGAAACAGGAGAGAAGCTTGAAAACTTCAGCAGGAAAACAACCAATCAAACTTAAAAAATCCAGTAAGTGAGGACAAATTAAATAGCAGATTAGAAACTACCAAAGAGAGAACACTTCTATTACTCAGGGTAAAGAAGTGTTTCTTAGACAAAAGTACAAACCATAAAACATATAATAATAAAATCCTGTCCTCATAAAGCACTTCCTATATGCCAGGCCCCATTATCAGCACTTTACATGTATAATCGCATTTAATCCTCCCAATAGCCCATTGAGGTAGACACTATTATTATCCCCATTTCACAGATGAGGAAACTGAAGCACTGAGACATTAAGTAGTTTTCCCAACATCACACAGCTAGCAAGTGGCAGTGCTGTTATTTGAATCCAGGCAGCCTCGCTCCAGAGTCTGTGCCCTTGAGTAAAGGTATACAAATATGAGCACATCAAAATTTAAAACTTTAATAGAGCACACAGGATTTTTAGGGCAGTGAAAACATGCCATATGATACAACGGTAGATGTATATCATTATAAATTTGTCTAAAACCATACATAGAATGTACAACACCAGGAGAGACCCTTAATGTAAATGATAGACTTCGGGTGATAATGTAGGTTCATAAGCTGTCACAAACACACACTGGTGGGTGATGTACAGAGTCGGGGAGGGTGGCCGTGGGGAGGGGGAGAGGGTCTAGAGGAACTCTCTGTACTTTCCCCAAATTTTGCTATGAACCTAAAACCTGCTCTAAAAATAAACTAAAACATTTTTCATCACATACCATAAAGAAAACAAAATGACAAACAAACTGGGAGAAGATAAATATTTCCAGCATATTTAACTATCAACATACTGGTACTCAGATTCTATACTAAACTTCTCAAGCCAAACTGGCATTGAGCCATTTATGTTTTGCTGGTCATTTTCCAAATAACTGCCTAACCCTGTGGATATCACCATGGATTAATTTCCACAACTCCCTCCATTCTAGTTTAATTCCTCTCGGAATCCAAGTTTACCTGGGGAAGGTTTATTGGCCACTACCAATACCCTTTGTCTTTGAAAATCCCTGTCCCTCAAATTTTCTTTAAAACTGATTTAATGAACACATTTCTCCGAATCCTGAACAGTTCTCTGGAGACACAAGTGGCACGTAGCAATATTTCAAAGATTGGACTCTGGCTCCACCAGTCACTTGCTCTGTGAATGTGGACAAGTTACTTAAACTCTCCATGCCTCAACTTTCTCATGTGTAAAATGAGACAATCAACAAGCACCTCCTAGGAATACTGCTGGAACTGAGTCAGCTGATGTAGGTAAAAGAGCACATCCTGGGAGTTCCTCAAAAGACTGTATATAAGAATTACCATATAACTCAGTGATTCCATTCCTAGGTATATACCCAAGAGAAATGAAAACATATGTCCACACAAAACATGTACACAAATGTTCATGGCACTATTAAACATAATAGCCAAAAAGTAAAAGGAACCCAAATGTCCACCAACTGATGAATGGATAAACAAAATGTGCTTTATCCATACCATGGGGATATTATTCTACAGTAAAAATGAATGGAGCAAATGAAGTACTAATTCATCCTACAGCAAGCATGAATCTTGAGAACACTATGTTAAGTGAAGAAAAGCCATTCACAAAAGGCCACACTTATACCAGATGTTCAGAGTAGACAAATCCATACAGAAAAATAGGTTAGTACTTGCCCAGGGGCTTGGGGGAGGGGAGAATGGAAAGTAACACTAAAGGTACGCGGTTTATTTTGTGGTGATGAAATGTTCTAAAATTAGATATGGAGATGGTCACAAAATTCTGTGAATATGCTATAATCCACTGAATTGGAGACCTTAAAAGTGTGACTTTTATGGTATGTAAATTATAGCTCAATAAAGTGGTTATTTTTAAAAGAAAATATCCACAGGACTTGATACACCATTAAGTGCTCAGTAGCTATTGTTATTTTGATTCTGTTTAGTAATCTATATGTCTTCTAGTATCCCTAAATTGTTTTGACCAATCGAGGTATTTTCCAACACATATATATGGAATCTAAAAAAAAAAAAGTTATGAAGAACCTAGGGGCAAGATGGTAATAAAGACACAGACCTACTAGAGAATGGACTTGAGGATACAGGGAGGGGGAAGGGTAAGCTGGGACAAAGCGAGAGAGTGGCACAGACATATATACACTACCAAACGTAAAATAGATAGCTAGTGGGAAGCAGCCGCACAGCGAGATCAGCTCGGTGCTTTGTGACCACCTGGGGGGGGGGGGATAGGGATGGTGGGAAGGAGAGAGACGCAAGAGGGAAGAGATATGGGGACATATGTATATGTATAAATGATTCACTTCGTTATAAAGCAGAAACTAACACACCATTGTAAAGCAATTATACTCCAATAAAGATGTTTTAAAAAAACAAAACAAAACCAAGTTATGGTTCCAAAGAGCTGTATGCAAGGAACAGCAATAAAGGGCCCCCCTCTTGAGGGAAGAGACAGCTGTGCTCTGGTGTGTGTGGGAACTTGGGAGGACCCTGGGGTGTAGTAAGCTCCAGAGAGATTTGAGAACTCTAAGGGCTGCCTTGTGGGCAGCAGGTATCAGCCTCCGCAGCAATTATGAGAGCAATAAATTAAACCAGCTACATCCATTCCCCAGCTCGGCGCCAGTCCCACTCCAGGCACTGTCTCATTTAATCCTCACTCTCTCCTGGGAGTTTGGTTCTATTCTTATCCCCATTTCTCAGATGACACAACTGAGGTAGAAAATAGCTCCAGAACCCATCTCTTCACCACTGTCATGACATCTGCCACACAATCCCTGGATCCAAGAAATTCTTCCCATAATAATCATAATAATAGATAGAATATATGCTTACTACACTTGAGGTGGTATTCTAAGGGTTTTACATATATTCTTGCATTTAATTATAACAACATTGAGATGTAGTACTGTTTTCAGATGACACAACTGAGGCACAGAGAGGTTAGATGACAGACCCAAGGACACACAGCAGGCAGGTGGCAGAGCTGTACTTTCGATCCATATAGTCTGCCTACCAGAGTCTGCCCTCTCAATCACTCTGATGTATTGCTTCTCTAGCTGACACATATAGTACTGGCTTCATCCCCAAAACTTGTCTAAATCCTCAACATACATTCTTTTAAATCTTCAACAACACTATGAAATAGGTATTATGAAAAATTGTAATTTAAGTAGAAGAAATTAAGTATACTACTCTGTCCAAGTTTATTCAATGACCAAGTTTCAAAACTAAGGCAACTGGTTCACGTCAAGGTAATTTGGCCCTGGAGTCCACGCCCTTAACCACAACTCCACACTCCCTCAGTAGTAAGTAAAATTCCTGAAACTAGAGACTACATTTATCATCATGCAACTGGAGATAAAGCTAATGCTGAAATACTCAGAAAAGTTTAAAATGAGACAAAATAATGCAAATAAGCAAAAATGAAACAACCTTCCACCTGCAGGCCTAAGGAGGGGATCACCAGACAATGTCAGAGGACCCCGGGAATAAGGTGGGAAGGATATTTGATTCTCCCAACCTCATGCTTTGATTATATACTGAGGTGTCCCCTGAGATCCTCCGGACAATATATCCATTCTGCATTTAACAAACTGATTAGTAGCGTTCACTCAAACAACAGGCTAATGAGCCCAGTTCTCCCCCATTACCCAGTAGCCTTCCATCCCATGTGCCTCCAAAGTCAAATGATGCAAGTTGTGCCCAGCATCAGGTACAGGTTCCAAGACTGCCCAGCCCTGCACACACACGCCCTCTCCTCACACAGGACTTGTAATGCTTTGAAAAGGACCTATGAAACCCCCTCTCTGCTACTCAGAGAACACCTGCTCAAAGCAAGTCAGGGACTAAGGCTCACTTCCTTGCCTTGACACTCAGGAGCAGGCAATGTTCCTCTTTTGTAGAGTGGGGAAAACAATCCACTTAAAGCCATAAGTCTGTCATCCAATAATCTTTCTAATGATATGTCCAAGACCCGAGCTTCTTCCTCACCTCTCCTCACCGCTGCCAATACTTGGGCTATTTCTTTGCACCTCCACTCTCAGAGCTGAATGTGATCAGAAAACATACAGTAAAATACATTGTACTGAGGTCCTTTTTAGCACTATAGTTAGTTACAAGTTTGGGAGAAGACTGACATTATTGATTAAAAATGAACTCTTTGCATTATCTACGAGTATCATCCAGGGCTCTGAAAAACAGCCATTTTGCAACTTGCCAGCATGCATCTATCTGAAATAAATTACAGATGGTACATTTGTCCTCATGAATTATCAGTTATACTCACGTGTATATATGTCCTAAAAATAAATATATAGTCTCAGAAAGGCATACATTCCCAGCAAGTGACACAGATTTACATACCAACATCATCAACTTCGTAAGGAGACCTTATCCTTCTCATCAATTTTTTCTTGTTCCCAGCAGAGATTCACAAGTCACAGTCAGCAACAGTACTATCAAAATGCATTTTTAAGCCCATTGTGTTATTTTGACAAACTAAACGATTAATTAACAGCAATCTAACAAACAGATCTCTACTTACAGCTTAGAGTGAAAGAAACACACAGATCGCCATAACCATTCTACAGTCACCATTACTGAGGAAGAATACAGCCTAATTAATTATAATTGATCACAAAGATTAGATTTAAATTACACTAACAGGGCAGAAGAAGCCCAAACAGAGGAAATAAATCAGAAAACTATTTTCTGAATTCATAATGAACCAACAAGCTTTGGAGATAAACAGATTTGTTTTAATTGTAGTTTTTAAAAAATAATTTAAGAACATTTGGAGGCCTTTGGAGGGAGAATACAGAGTGAGGAGAGGGGTAGAGCCAAAAGCAGTGAAGTACGAATTCAAGTGAACACTGAAGTTCTCACCTCTGACTCCGTATTCAAAATCTGTAAGGTGTTCACCAATGTAGGGGTCAGGCACAGGACATGTGTGTGTCACGCGGCAGAGGTGGCCCTGACTGATACTTCCTGTTGGTCATATTCTCCCTGATCCAAAGGCATGTCCCTGCAAGCTGGAAGACTCTCCTGCAGCTTCCTTTTATCTACTTTTCCTTCCCAGCACCCAACTCCCCTTCCTCTGACTACAGAGGCCCCTCCCCTGGCCACAGGCATGTGAGAGTGAGAGAGTGGCCCTCACCTCAACTCCCCAGCCCCAGTGCAGTATGTGAGCCAAGGAGAGGACTTGAGACCCAATCCAGGCCCACCAAGGGCCTTCAGAAAGATTTGAAAAACCAGAGCTTGGAGAGAGAAGTCCCATCTCATACTCAACCTCCTTTCTTCTTTGGCTGTGAAGTTGCAAAGAAGCAAAACTGCATGAGAGCTGTGGAGAGTGGAGATGGGGACTGTGAACCCAGCTCCAGGCCATGGGTCCTCCTCAGCACTGCTCTGGTTCCTGGTCATTCATTCAGTTTGTCTGCCTCGTTTTTGCTTTACTAGTTCAAGGTGGGTTCTAAAAGAATCCCAAAACTAGTTGGGAAGTTAAGCAAATCCAGAAACTCCTCAAATAAAGAAGTGTCCAACTATAGAAATAGTCTGATACAGAACCGGGGCAATTCTTGACCAGACAGAAGCTTTTCACACATTCCTGGTGTGGCTGCTGGAATTTCACCTCCCATATGGGCTACAATGAAGTTACAGATATTACAATCAAGACTGGGTGGTGGAGTGAGCTTGAACTTCATAATGAAAAAGCTCTGGCTACAAGTTGTGATTCCTTGATCTTGACAAAGTATCTTAACCTTTCTGAACCATCGTTCTCCCATTCATAAACTTGGGATGATTATCCCTCACTGGGGTTTGTGAGAATTAAATGAGGTAATGCATAAAGAGGAAATAAATAATAGTGTCTGGAACAACATATACAGACCCCCAGCTTACCTGCAGCATCAGTCTGCCATTATTGTTGCTTTCTTTCTCTCTCAACAACGGAGCACGATAACATACACCTTCTTTCTCCTAGTACAAGAGAACACAGCAAATGAGTAATTAGAAGCTAAAATCCTATCCCATCTATAAAATATTAAAATCTGATTTTAGCTTAGAGCTTGTTGGATTTGATAGATGTACAAGAAATGTTCTTGCATTTATTAATATAGTTGGTTGCATTAATAGTGACCTCACTAATTTAAAATAACTTGGGATACGGCCCAGCCCAATATGGGATACTTTTTAAAAATATATTTTAATTAGTTTCAAACATATTCAGTAACTGAAATAATTCAGAAAAGAATTGCCTGAGAAAACAGATGATGTGATGCAGTGACAAAAATGATTTATAATCAGTATATCAAAAGTTGGTACACAAAATATCAGGTTAATTCCTGTCCTCTATGGTGGAACAGAAAGGGCTCTGACCTTGTGCCAGAAAAGCTGACTTCTCTGCATCTTTACCTATAAAATGGGAATTAAAATGCCTAAGATATGGGTTTAATGTGAGGCTTAGAATTCAACAAGTTAGAATAAAACTGCAAAGCCCATGAGACAGGTTTATTTGCATCCAGCTCATGACAGTATCCCAAAGTCCAGCACAGTACCTGACCCCTGGCAAGCTCTCAAGAAACGCATAAACAGATAAATGAATGTGCAAGTTCATAATGCAGAGCTTAGCACGTAAGTTATCAGGACTCGGCATTTCAGGAGACGACTCTGTGGCCTCCAGCCCTTGCCTGACCTTTCAGGTGTTCATACAGAACCTTCAGGGTGTTGCTCTAGCTCACGCTGGCTACCTTTACTGCTGTTCACCCACTGGAAAGGGCTTTTAGCAACTTTGTTTGTACCCCATGAGCCTGTCATGTTGGCCCCATTTTTTTTGACCAGAGATGGTCATTTGACCCAAGAAGATTCAATCTGGTTTTCCCAACTCAGAATTTGGAATTGGAACTAAGCGACTCTAGTGCTTTCCAGGTCACTTGCTAGAAAAGTAACACGTAAGCTGAGGAACTATGATGAATGATATTCCATCATGTGGGTCAGAGAAGCAGGTCTCAGAGAGAAAAACAAAGAGACTTTTAAAAAGAGACAAATATTCCATTCCTAGTTCTTGTCTCTAGTTAAAGTCTAACTACTTCCCTGCCCTTGGGATCCATGAGATGTTCTCTATACTCTTATGATAATATTTCCTTCCACGCTGGCTTGCAGTCTGAGCAAAATAACTTTGATTTAATACAACCGGGAAGGGATAAGCAAACAGTAAAAAAAAAAATTCTTACTGCAAAATAAACAAATCAGAAGGAGTAAACGAGCTTTGCCCAAGCTACATTTATTTTCTTGGTATGGCGCTCAGTTGAGGTAAGCTTGGGTTAGTGAGAGGAGAGTTAGGTAACTACTTATTGCAGGTACATAAAGAGCTCAGAACTCTTCTAGGACTAGCTGACCACAGTATAACACTTACTTAAATTACCTGATTTTTAAAAATATTTATTTCGTGTTACTACTACTACTTATTTATTTATTTATGGCTGCATCAGGTCTTAGTTGCGGCACGCGGGATCTTTCGTGGCAGCACGTGGGTTTTTCTTGTGGCACGCGGGCTTCTGTCTAGCTGTGGTGCTCAGGCTCCAGAGAGCGCTGGCTCAGTAGTTGTGGCGCATGGGTTTAGCTGCCCAGCAGCATGTGGGATCTTAGTTCCCCAACCAGGGATTGAACCTGTGTCCCTGCTTTGGAAGGCAGATTCTTAACCACTGGACCACCAGGGAAGTCCCCCATATTACTAGTGTTTCTTGCTTCTTGCTGACTATGAAATCTTGAGTAAGTCAGTTTTTCTCCCTGAGGCTCAGTAACCCCTTGTGTACAGTAGGAGTGAAAATACATGTTACTACTTCTAACAACTATTTTCACTCTTACTGTACAGAAGAGGGTACTGAGTCTCAGGGAGAAAAAGTGACTTATACAAGATTTTATAGTCAGCAAAAAGCAAGAAACACTATATAACCCCCGGCTTTCTGTCTATAAGTGCCATGTTCACTCCATACCACGCTCAAGGATGGAAGAAAAACCACAGGGATATTTGTACTTCAGGGCAGTAGATCCCAATCATTTTAGTATGGAGAAATGTTTTTAAAGTCAAAAGATTTTCAAAGATCTGCACTTCAAAATAGGTATACGTTTTGGGGTTTGTTTTTTTTTTGTCGGTACACAGGCCTCTCACTGCTGTGGCCTCTCCCGCTGCGGAGCACAGGCTCCAGACGCGCAGGCTCAGCGGCCATGGCTCACGGGCCCAGCCGCTCCGCGGCATGTGGGATCCTCCCGGACCGGGGCACGAACCCGTGTCCCCTGCATCGGCAGGCGGACTCTCAACCACTGCGCCACCAGGGAAGCCCAGGTATACTTCTTATATTCACTTACTGAGAAAAAAATCAATGAAAATAATTATAATAATGTCAATAATGCTTTAAAATAAGTTTTTATATTATTAGCCAATAAAACAAATTGAAATTTTTGTGTTTATGTATGCTGGAGTAGGGGTAAAAGAGAGAGAGAGAGAAAGGATGTAATTGAACAGCCACCCTATTTTTTTTAATTTACTCTACATATAGTGGCTGGTATACTTAAAGATTCAGGATCCCTATGATTAAACCAAGATGTCCCAGAGAACCCTGGCCCTTAAGAAAAAAGCCACTCCAACACAGAAAACTGTTTCTAATTTCAGACATTTCTGAAGAGGTTAATTTTAGACTCTTCAAAAATGGCTTCATTTAGTAAAAATGTTTGGAGACCGCCTTGCCTAACCCATCTCTTCCTAAGTAGGAAACCTAGATTCGGGATTTTCTGGGTAGGGGAGGAAACTTGGGTTTAGTGCAAAGGGTTTAGTCAGGAAAACAGAAGCCACTCAAGATATTATAAACAGGAAGGGATTTCACAAATGAATCAGAGGCATACACAGTTTTCATTAGGGCTGAAAGAGTAAAAGTCAAGGAGGCCACTGCTGTTTTTTGGAAAACCCAGAAGTGCATGAATCACGAGGAAGCTGTCAGCAGCGATTACAGCTGCCTGCAGCAACAAGAGGATGCCCAGAGCACTGGCTAAACCAGCTACCTGCAACTGCTGTGCTTGTGCACCTGCCCACAGCTGCAGCCAGAGAATAAGGGCTTCTCCTCCCCTTCCTCTTCTGAATTTCATGGTAGAATATAACCTGGAATTACGCTGATAAGGATGCTGGGAAATGTAGTTCTCAAGTCTTCTTTCCTGTGATTATATAAGAGGGAAGGCTGATGTTGATTTGATAATAGATTACCCAGTAAAACCTACCTCTTTTCTCAACTCAAATCCATAAAACCCTTTTAACCCATGTTTATCTTCTAACCAACATTAGCAACAACCTCATGTGTGTCTGCCTAATATGAGGCATCTGCCTCTCACACGAATGTAGATGCACTCATCCTCTCCTGCAAAAGGAGAGACTCAAAGTTCCTTCAGGAACCATATCCATCTCTGAGTAGTGTTAATTCCTCTTCTAGTTTGGTCACAATCTTTCTTTGGTAGCCAGTAAACTAAGGATTAAACTATAAGATTAATCACAACTAACACATCTTATATAAAACTGTACAGAAAAGAGAGAAGAAATTGGTATATGAGACATCTGGATCTCATATATCTCAAAGCAAATGTCTGTATCTCAAATATGTACCTCAAAGCAAAAAAAAAAAAAAAAAAAAAAAAAAAAGATAAAACACATAACTAACACAGTCCTCAGTTTGCAAGTGTTGACAAGGCCATGAGCTTCCTTCTTCTACCACCCATTCCATGTTCCCTTTATAATCAATCAGCATCTAAGCCAGCCATATCTGTTTATCTGCTGGGATGACCAATCTTCATTCCTGAAGGTGCCCACATCGGGTTGCTACAGACATCCATTAAATTCTACCAGTAAAATATGTAATATACCCCAGTAAACCCCCTAGGCTCCAGACACTGTGCCATACCTCTCTATGTAACAGCAACCCCAATTCCCCTTCATAATCAGAGTCAATCCATACCTCTTTACGTAACAGCAACCCCAATTCCCCTTCATAATCAGAGTCAATCACCAATGATACACTAACTCTTTCCTTTGTCTCTTGGTTCAGTGGTGCAAGGAGCCCTAACTGGTCAGACTGTTGCCTCAGCTTCCAGTGATAATTAATGTCATGTCCCCTGGTGAAAGGATTCTTTATTTGGGAACTAAGAGTTCTAAAAAACCAGAGTCCAAAGGTGTGAAGTTGGGAAGCAAAAATTGGCTTTCTAGACCCATATGTTCTGGCAATGGGATAAATGGTATCATATACAGGTTGCTGTTTTTGAGTATTCAGTGCATCTTGCTTCTGAGTGAATGAGGGACATGATAAAACCAGCCAATCCCATGAATGCGACTCTTTCCCTCACTCTCTTTTTATTTATTATTTTGGCTACAAAATAAAATTCCTCAGTCAGAATAAAAATATTGTGTGTGATACAAAGACAGTGAATAATGCATTCAATAAGTCCACAGATGGTGGTGCTGGCAGAAACGTTGCTGACAGAGAAGGCAGACCCATATCCATATTACGCATCTATTCCAGGGAGAAAAAAATTGCTGTCCCCTCAATAATGGAAGGAGTCTAATACAATCAACTCATCACCAGGTGGCTAGCTGGTCCTCCTGGGGAATGTTGCCATATTGGAGCTCAGCTTTGGTCACTACCATGGACATGTTAACATGGTGGGCACTCAATAGTAGCAGCCAGAGCAGCCTTGATAAGAGAAAATCCATGTGGTTGAGCTTATGCATAACATCTATCCCTATTAATATGGTCACTTTGTTGATGAGCAAGTTGTGGAGTAGCTGGGGGAAGAAGCTGACAGCCATCACAGATCAGGTCATCTAGTCCCTGTGATTACTGAGAGTCTTCTCTGCAGCAGATGCCCTTTGTTGAGCAATCGCATGGGTAACAATTATCCTTAAGTCTATGCCCATTCCAAAACGTCCATCTACATACCTCTTCTCCAGAGTCCTCTGTCCCTAAACCTATAACCTTGATATCCCCAAGTCTCTGATCATCCAGCCAAAGTTTTTGCCACTGCCTAGTATAGACCATCCCTCTGGCTAGCTCTTTAAGTCCTTCCCAGAGGAAGGTTTTCCCTTCCCTACTGTCCTCTAGGGCCACCCCTGCAATGTGACAGCAATCCATTCCGTGTCTGGTATTGGAACATCACACAAAATCATCTATAAACCCAAGGCCCCAGGTTTTCCCTTCTCTAGTCAAATGACCATAAGCAGCTTCCCATGATACCACAGGTGTGGGATGAGGGGGAGGCAGCAATACAGAAGAAGATTCCATGGGAGTCCAAACCACTTGCTCGAGCAACTTACTCCTGCTCCCCAGGGCTTACTCAATTCCAGTCTCATCCATACCATTTCCACTTGATTATGGAATGCGACAGCACACGCCCAACATCATGGCTTGGTTAACCAGATAACACTCAATAGATGGTGGGCAGTTCAGGTTGCTTGGTCACATGTTGTCCAACAGTCAGAGATCCAGTCTTGGAAGCAAGCATGGAATTGTTTTCAACATGGTATGACTTTACTTTATAACCCTAGGGTCTTCACTGTGATTCTCTAATCAGAGTTTTCCCGAGGATCCAGAAAACATTCCTCTCTGTCCCAGACAACTTACTAGGTCTGATTTCATAAGGCTCAAATCACAGAGCACCTTGCACTACAGCCTGCACATGCTGCACAGCCTCCTCTTGCGGGGCTCCACTCAAAACTGGCAGTCTTACGGGTTATTTGATAAATGAGTCAAAGTATCACATTGAAATGTGTTATTCAGAGAAGCTGACTAACATTGCACTTCTCTGTTGTGAATGGAGATCCAAAATGCGGCAACTCATCTCTCATGTTCCAGAGGGGACAGCTCAACACCCCAGACCACTGAACTCCTATAAACTGCCCTAAAGTGATAAGCTCTGACTTTCCACGGGAGATATTTCCACCCTCGTGCACAATGTGCTGATGAAGACACCTAGAAAACTGCTACTCACCAAGGATGATCGGTAGGATGTCAACAATGTAGAAGACCAGCATGATGGCCTGTGGGTTAGTGAGATGATCAAGATTCCTGCAGACTCAATAGGACAGAGTCTGAGAATTGATACTGATGTGAGGTAAATGAAGGAAGGCAGACTGCTGTCCCTGTAGGTGAAAGAAACAGCCTCTGGTGGTCTTTGCTATTGACCAAAAACAACTGATAGATCAGTGGCTACATAGAAGGTACTAGAGACAAGATGGTTAGAAACACCAGAAAGGACAAGGCCAAAGCCATAAACAGAATGAAGATACCTGCTCCTGGAAAGAGACCATATCTAAAACTTTAGCTGAGCCTGGAGTTACCACACCTAATTAGGTTTAAAAGAATCCATTGTCTTTCCTCAAGATCTAGCTGTGTTCTATACAGGATAAATATACACATTGAATGGTGATGACATAAGAAGCACACTTTTGCATCTTTCGATGTTTTTTTGATACAACTAATTTTGTAATTTTCCAAAGGGAATATAGCTTTTGGTTTATTATTTGTATGGGAGAGACAATTCCATGGGCTTCTGTTTGGCTCTTCCTGTGATGATTGCCCTAAGTTAGGCAGCCAAAGAAGGGATTTCCCAGTGGCCAAATGTGTCTTCCAACTATGCATCTAGGAACTGGAGAAGTAACCACAGGGTGGTGTTGTGGATGCACTGCACTCAGTCTGAGATTGACTAAAGCCAAAAATCCACATATTATCTGACTTTATAAATCCTTACCCTGACTGGTGGACCACAGAACTATACTGGATCCCCAGGAGCAGCATCAATTGAGAACTAAAGTCTAGGAATTACAAAAAATACGGGTTTGGGGCTTCCCTGGTGGTGCAGTGGTTGAGAGTCCGCCTGCCGACGCAGGTGACACGAGTTCGTGCCCCGGCCCGGGAAGATCCCACATGCCGCGGAGCGGCTGGGCCTGTGAGCCCTGGCCGCTGAGCCTGCGCGTCCGGAGCCTGTGCTCCGCAGCGGGAGAGGCCACAACAGTGAGAGGCCCGTGTACCGCAAAAAAAAAAAAAAAAAAAATACGGGCTTTCTCACTTCTCAAGGGTAGAGTCTTTGAGAAATGGCTGCATGAGCCTTTGGGGAAAGGCCAGAAGGACTGCTTACAATGTATATACTTGTGGCAATACTGTAGGGTTCTTCCTCAAGAGGAGACACTTCCCTTTTTCATTCAAGCATCTTTGGGTCAACTACTTCCAGCCCGGAAGTTGTGTGAGAGAACTTTAATCACCATTTTTATGAAACAGATCAGAGCTCTCTGTTCACTCACACATATGGTTTCTCAGTTATTCAGATCAAATAAGACTCTAGGAGGCTTCCCATCTATTTCAGTCATAAGGATACCAAGATCAGTGACCTATTCCCCCAAATCTCTGCATGTAAAATCATTCTGATTATTGCTCTGGCCCTGCTGCTCACTACCATCACCAAGAATCTCTTTTCTTTGGTAGTTAAGCATTATCATTTGTCCTCTGTCATTCCAGGATTCCAAACCCCCATTTATTTAAGGGAGCTCATTTCAATCATGGCATCTGCCTGTACCATGCTTAGCCTGTAGAGAACAACAATTAAAGAATTTTTCAAAGATACCGTTGTTCCCCTCACTAATGCCATTCCCCATGTTTCAGTAAAAAGAATGTTATCTAGGCCCTCCTGATGAATGTGAGTAAGGGGGTCATGTATGATAAACCTAATCCAACATTTCTGCCTTGCTAAGCCTTTAGATTCATTCCTCTACATTTTACCCAGGAAAGTCTAACATCTCAACTTCACTTACAACAAGCTACAATTAAGTCCACATTTATGTCCACCAAGTAAGCAACTGTTAGAGTCAGTTTCAGTTGTTTGAGATAAAACTTCAAATACATTTTGATAAATTCAGCCCAATCCAATGCTATTTTATTTCCTCCTTGTATATAAATTTTAAGAACCTATTGGTAAAATCTTCTCTTGGTGAATATGCAATCTCCTCCAAGTTTGGATTGTGTCCTCTTATCCCTGGAGGCTGCTGAGATCCAACATTAGTTTGGATCTGGAGGCAGTAAGAGAGAGTGGGGGTGAGCCTTAAGGATAGTCAGCTTCTCCTACCTGCCTTAGTTCCTTTTATTGCAGGGTGTTTAAAAATGAGGAGACCAACCACCTGAAAGATAGAAAAAGGAACTGCTTCTGCTGACAAGGAAATTCAGGATGATTTGGGGTTCAAGGTCCAAATATTCAACAGACTCCATCCAAAAGTCCCATTCTAATTCTAAGGATCCCAGGCCTTCATTAAGCTTCCCTATGCACTGACAACCACTCATCCCATAGTTCTACAGCTTGCTATTTCCTTCTTAACATTCTATTACATCAGTCACTTTGTCGCCAGAAGCATTATGTCAAATAGACACTTAATTATGGACAAATACAAATGAAAATTTAACTAAGTTTTTAACTAAGTTTTTACATGAACTACTAGAATCCCAAGTTTCCCTGGTCATTTCTCATTTGAGTCTAACTAAACCAGACAACCTATCCCACATTCCATATGTGAAATTCTGTCTCCTGGATCCTAAAGCTTTACATCAAATAGGCTTTCATCAGTGTGCTGGTTCATTTTATGTGTTAAATTGGAGGATGCTTTTGGATGAGATTACAACTGAAATTGGCAAGCTTTAAGTAAACAGACCACCCTCCATAATCAGGAGGGGGGGGCCCTCATCCAATCGGTTGAAGGCCTAAATAAAACAAAAAGACCCAGCCTCCCTTGGCAAAAGTCAAATCTCCAGAAGACTACCTTTGGAATTTGTCTGCACCATCCTCCCTCCTGGGTCTGGAGGATGCCTGCCTTCATACTGGAACTGCACCATTGGCTCTATTAGTTTCCAGCCTGCCAGCCCACACTGCAGATTTTGGATTCACCAGCCTCCACAATCGTGTGAGCCAATTCCTTAGAATAAAATTTTCTCTCTTTCTATATACGTACACATCCTTTGGTTCTGTCTCTGTGGAGAACCCTGACGAATACAGTCAGGAAATCAGAAACTACTCAAGAGGAAAGAGATTTGATATAGACTTAGAAGTTTACACAACTGTTGTAAAGGTTGGGGATGAGTCAAAGGTCAAGGAGGCTGGTGCTGGTTTTCAGACAATCTAGAAGTACAAGAATCACAGAGAAGTCACTGCTAATGGTCTCAACTGCCTACAGCACCAAAGCAGGTGATTCTCAGGACAATGCCCAGAAGCCACTGATATGGCCCCATGTCTGCCATCTGCTGAGGCCCACACGATGTCTACAGCTGCCTTGGTAACTCATGACTTTTCTTTCCCTCTGGCTTCAAATCTTATACAAGTACCTCTCATCGGCCAAAGCCACCACAGAACCTGCTGAGAAGGGAGTCTGAGAAACGTAATTCCAAAGAATCAGAACCATGGGATCATGGTGGGGAGAAGGGGGTGGTCGTAGCTGTTCGTAAGGGGGCACAGATGCTGCTGAGTTGACAAGAGAAACAGAGAGCCTGTGCTGTGCCTACTGAAGACACAGGACCCCTGTGACAAAGCACAGCTCAGAACAGTTCCCAAACAAGCTACGGGAACACAGGAAGTCAGGGCTGAAGTCAGCTTAGCAGTCACGTGACCAGCTCCTAATTTGCAGGTGAGGAAAGCTAATGCTCAGAAAGGGGATGAGGCTTTCCTCGGGTCACGGCGCTAGCTCCTGGCAGACTCAAACTCTGAACCCAGAAATCATTTCACATTCTTTCCACCACTCAGTGGTTTGCATTTTGAGTTACTCTCTAAAGCCTCATCAAGTGCATAAGATGTTCTCTCTCAAACACCATGCTCCTGGGTTCACCATCCTTCATCCCAGCAAGCTGCCCCCCTACTCTGGATAATACACCCTCCCACCATGTGCACATTTACAAATCACACCCTGAAGATCTGCACCCAAGACACATGACTTTTAGTGGGAGATCTTATAGCACAGGGAACTATACTCAATATTTTAGAATAACCTACAAGGGAAAAGAATCTGAAAAAGAATGGAGATTTTACATATATATATATATTTATATACACACACATATATATATACACACATATATATACACACATTTATATAAATATATATATATCTCGTCTGAATCACTTTGCTGTACACCTGAAACTACCACAAGTATACTTCAATTAAAAAAAGAAAAGATTCAGACATCCAAATAGCTCTCCTTTTCCAGTTTTCTTCCTTATTTCTTCTTTCTTCTAGCCTCTGCTTTAGGACTCAAGTCTTCTGGTCACCAGAAAAGAACATTCTCTCTTCTAAAGTAAAACTCACTTTCCATTTATCTATAAAAACAAATCATGACTCGACAGCTGCCCTGGACTCTGCCCACAAAAATCTCCCTAAATCAGGCTTTCCTTCCTCTTGGTCTACAAGCATCCCAGTAAGAACCACAAGCCTTCCTCTGAGTCTCAAATCCTTTTTTTGGTCCCCTTACAAATCTGTTCCCACAGCTTCACCATCCTGGCTTGTAATCTCTGCCCAGATAAACATCAGCATAGCATATTATCATATCTAACACCCAATCATACTTCAATTTCTCCGGTTTCAGATTAGAATAATTTAATCCTTTTGCAGAGGAGAAATTTGGCAACATTTCTGCCCTTTGGTGATAAAAGCAGCATTGTGATTTTGCCAGGCCTACAGGAAGGATAAGAAGGCTCTGTTAAATCCTACTTTGCCAGGCACCTGTACCCACCAGCCCTCGGGAAGGTTCAAAGGAGCCTAAGGAACAGCAAACAGACAGGAAGCATAGTGATGGTCAGGGCCAGGTGCTGCAATGCAAGAGTAGCGCAGGCTTTCTGGAGAAAGCAGGGCTGGACCTCAAGCCCTGTATCTAAGAGCTAAGTGCTTACTATCTTCTCCCTGGACACATGGATGATCTTGCCTCAATGGCATATGTGCAGAGACAGGCAGAGTAGGAAATGCCCCAGGAAAGACTCAGACTCAACTTAGCAACCAGCTTCATAGCAGGAGGTCGTGGAAGACAGAACAGAGGACACAGCTGTCTGACGTGAACCCCGCCAACTGCTAAAGGCAGCCTAGAAACCCGGCCCCTCTGATTAGCTGCTCCTCTTCCTCAGGGCCAAAGGGGTGGCACCAGGAAGACCCTCACCACCCACAGAGCAAAGGTCAGGGGTCAGAGTGAATGGGCACCCCGAGTTTGGTCTTTGCTAGACATGCCTCCCTTCTCCCTACAACAAAAACCACCAAGTCTTCTCTCATGCCAGGTAGTTGCTGGATTAAGGTGACTTGGCTGAACTCAGGATGAGAATGGAGTGTCTGCCAACACTTGTTCCTGATTCCTCTCCAGAACTTGTCCATTTCCCAATAGAACAAACACCAAAATAGACAAAATTTCACAACTCTCTAACTGACAGGAAGGAAAAAAATGTCCCTGTTCTGTTTAAAATGGTTTAGCAGTAAGAGGCTCCAGAGAATTCTCGAAGAGATTGGCGCTGGCCATGCGTAGGCCAGAATGTACACGTTCCAATTATCTGACATCCTCTTCCAACACATCCAGGGCACTCTCTGCATCTCATTTGCATCAAGCTCATTTTAGCACATTTTTGATTACTATTTTATTATTCCCTTTTCAATCCCAAACTTTCAATAGCAGAGGTTTATTATCTTAAGTAGTTCTTAGGCTTATAAGCAACCTTTACTCCCTACTTCCCCTCCAGCCCTAGTTTCCACAAACTACCCTCCCTCCCCAGGCCACTGCACACACGTAAGTATTCCTCGTTACCACTCCTATTACTGGAGTGAGGTATTTCAGATAAAATCATCAAAACTTAGACAGAGCGGTCAGTCATAGAGGGTGAGCCTCAAACTTGCTGAGAAGATATTCTTTTCTTCACACTCACCATTCCTGATGTCAAGAGAATTAACTCTTTTATATAATCCTCAGTAAAACAATTCATGTGATCACTATCACAACAGTGAAACATGTCCTCAGATTTTGATGATTGGGTCAAAGGTAAAAAGCAGGAAAAAAGAAGACTAGGGCAGTAGAGAGAATAGGACAGGACAGGAGAGTAGAGGAAAAACGTGGAGCAAGACCAAGAGAAAGTACTGGAAGGGCCACGGGATCTCTCTTTAGTATCCCCCAAGGTTTAGTGTTCCACAGTCAGCCTGCTGATCCGCCCCTCGTAGACATAATAGGATCCTGGAGATCACACATCCCATATAGGAAGAGAGAACAAGGGACCTAGGTGCAGTCAAGTTGATGGCCACAGCCATGCAAATTTTAGTTTCCGAAACCCTACCCAGCTATCCATATCCCTGTGTCATTCCCATCTCCCGAACACGTCTAGAATTTTGAAGTTTCTCACTAACCTTTCCTGGGCTGGTTGACCCACGTGGAATTTTCCACTATGGTGGGAGAACTCCCCACTGAGAGAGAATTCCAAGTTCACACACAGAGTAAAAACCACCACGGGGAGAGGGCAATGGTTCCCGCTGCATCTTTCACACCCAGATTCTAGAACTGAGACTAGAGGAGTGAGCAGATGCTAGGCTTTGCCAGACAGGTAAAAGATAAGCTGTGAGGTGTCCCCTGCCAGAGGAGGCAAGGCCTTTGGTTAAATCATAACAGCACAGCTGATGCCATCTCAGGAGGAGGCTTGTCCCACTAATCCCTCCGGAGAAAACTGTCCATGTATGACGTTTCCACCTCATTAGAGCTTCAGTTCTTTTATTAAATAGTGAGCACATCAGATAGTTCTCTTTGGTGTGGAGGAGCAGAGTCCCTGTTCTTGGAGGGGGATGCTGTGTATCCTCCGGAGAAAGTCCAGTTGGCTGTGCTAATTGCTAACAGATTTCTCACACATGTTATTTCTTCATCTGCCCAGGAAGTACATGCTGCACCACAGGAGATGTGGGACAGAACTCTGTTGCTAGGAATCTAAATGATAGTGGCAATTAATTATTCACACCGGTAAAAGGAAGAAACTTAATGAGCAGCCCAACAATGAAACCTACTCCAGGAAGTTGAGTAAGATGAGGAAAGAGAAATCTCTGGTCACTTAGTCCCTCAACTGATCTTTAGGTGGGACGGGACCATGTTCTATGGCAGAACTAGAAAGGACCTGGTCTAAGTCCTTCATTTACAGATAATGAAACTGAGAGGTGGAAGAAGGAAGTCACTTGTCCCAAACACAAAGAAAGTGACGTGGCCGTGAGCTCTTACTATGTGCTGTGTTCTAAGCATTTTATATCTACGTGCTCTTTTAATACTAACAATTCTACAAAGTAGGTACCTTACAGTGAAACTGGGCTGACTGTCAGTTGCACAAATGGTGCAGGAATGCCCTGCTCATCTGGAAACTCACCTAAGAGAACCTTCCCCCAACTTAAATTTCTACAGCCAGCTTGCCTTTTCCCTGGACATTGCTACCTAAACCAGCACACACCAGACTCAAGAGGAACCAACCCGGAGTGAGCCCAGGCACAGATTTTTTAATATGCCTACAGAGTACTGAAACCATGAGACAGGAGATAAAAGAATCCAGTTAGATGAGAGACAAAGGAGGTAGCTCCATACTATAGTATGACATTCTAGATTCAGTGTTCTTTCGGCCTCTGTTGCCTACCCTTGAATGCCTGTGATCAGCAAACTCAAATTTCTTTTCTTAGGCAAGCTTGAGTGAGCTTCTGCTTCTCACAATCAGAATTTCCCTATCAAAGCTAGCATGCACATGTGTGTGTGGGGGCGCACGTGTGCACATGTTTGCTTGTACGTGTTCATAACCACACAATGAACTGAAGCATGTCAAGTAAAAGAGGTTCTACTGAGAATATGAGAAAAGACTTGACTGAGGACTTGGAAGGTAAAATGTCTGTCCCACTGGCAGTCACAGGGTATCTTCTGATCCAGAACCAACAATAATAATCAAAAGTAATGCCAATTAATACTAAAGTAACATCTGAGCTCTTCCTATGTGCTAGCTTCTAAGAATTTTACATGCATGTACTCATTTAACCCTAACAACTTTGTAACATAGGTACTATTGGTATCCCCATTTTATAAACAAAGAAACGAAAAGAGAGGTTTAAGTAACTAGTCCAATGTTCTACAGTAAGTGACAGAGCCAGGATTTGAACTCACAGAGTATAGCTTCCTAGCCTGTGGTCTAGGTGGTGGATGGGCAAGAAAGTCTCTAGGTTCCTCCTTCTCTTTAAGGGACCACAAGCCCAACAAGGGGCTTTCATAATTCCAGAAGGGAAAGGTGGGCCTCAGCAAACAGGTCAGCCTCCTAGGTACTAGGCAAGTAGAGGGTTTAGGATAAAAATTTTGCAAAAATAATTATTGCTTCAATTTGTTAGCCCTCGTGATTTAAACCACTGCCTCAGCCATCAAACGATTCTGACTGCATTTTGATTTTCACCTCAGTGTTAAGTCCCACAGATCAACAATGTAACTGCATCAGCCATGAGTGAGAGGCCATGCTCAGTCTGCATGGAGCCAGTGAGGATTAGTGGTTTGTGAGGAGGTGGATACTAGCAATATTTCATATCGGCCAGTATGACCAAGTATTTAGCCTTGTGAAAAACAAGATTAAAAATAAAGTTTGCAATTTTTAAAAACCCATATGTCATTTTAATTGTGAAGAATTAAATTATTTGGGTTGTTTCTCCATGCCAGGAACCCAAAATCAGCCTGCAAACTTATCTTGCAATTCAAACCAATTCACTACTTAGAGCCAGTCCACAATCATCTGTCTTACCTTCTCTTAATTCTTGAGTAGAAAAGATGTAACTCCTTCCCTCCCGACTGGCCTAAAGGGCTTATGTGGATCAGAAAAGAGGGATGGTTGCAAAAAGCAGAAGACACAAGACACAGAATGAAAGAAGCATCACTGTAGGTTATTGAAAAAAGAGTCATAGGCAGAGCTGGAAAGTCATACAAAATATAAACGGCCTAAAGAAAATAGATATTGGTTCAACGGAAGCTTCCCAAGTTTTGTCTTATGTTTGAAGACAGAAAAGGAAATACATCCAATTTATCCGAGTTCAGGGTCTGAAGCAGCTGGCTCACAGGCTTGATTCCTATGAAACCTGTTCAAAGGAATAACCTGTTTTCCTGCTCATTAGGGATTGCAAACCAGATAATTCAGTTTCAGCCACCCAACAATACTTTATAACCCAGAGAATATGAAGGAGAGATGGTGTTGGGAAAGCAAGATAGAAGAAGGAGCAACAGTCTCTTTTTGTGAAACAACACAGAACACATCATTTTTGACTTCAACAAGAAATAAAAGAGAATAAAGAATCTGGAAACCCAGAGCTTATAAATCTTTTTCCATTTCCTTCCTGTCCTTCATCTATTCCAAGGTGTTTTGAGAAACCAGGGCAATTACTAAAGATTATCTAGATCCCTAAAGTTTGCTCAGAGTCTATATTCATGAGGAAAAAATTCTAGGAAGGGGAGAGAGAGAAGACAGAGCATGCACAAAGATTCTAGAAAGGAGAACAAGTCAAAGTTTAGGACCATCAGCCATGTGACAAATACAGCACTGACCCTTACAGAGCAAGTTTTTAGTGACCCCCAGGGAACTAATTTAAAAACATTTATTTAATATGTCCAAAGTCCACACATATCTCCTCATTTTCCTCTATGTTTGTTCCTATCCATGTAACATATAGATATCTTATGCTTTCATAATACTTTTTGATTTACAAAGCACTTCCGCATTCATTAGGTCTCTTGGTCCTCCAAGCAATCCTATCGGCAGACACCATTACAGATGGCAACGCTGAGTTTCACAAAGACTGAAACTTTTGCCCAAGATGTGACAGAGCTCTATCTGGCTCTATCTGTCCATATATTAACTCCCTCCCTTCTCTCTGCTGCTTTAGCTGCCAGAATCCATCAACTCCTTTTAAAATAATCAAATGCAACATTTCATCTGGGTAACTAGTCCCTCTTTTTCTCTCAATCCATATGCTCCAAGTAGAGTTGACTCCATCCCAAGTGTTCTGACTCAGATCTGTCCTATTGAGTATCACATGCCCTTGGGATGGGGGAATAACCCAATGAGAACTAATAAGATGCAATCATATTTGGTTTGGTCTGCTGTAAACAAGAGATGATCTCTTTTCCACTGGACTTAACACCTCACAAGATGGAGGCCTGGTGCTTCTAACAACTATCATATGGAACCTGATATTGGAACCAACTCTGAAGGTGAGGAAGGCTGAGGGATGGTGGGCAACCAGATCCACATGGCACTTTATGAGCCCCTGGATCAAACCACATGTGATGGGCAACCCTCCATCTTTTCAGTTAGGTTAAACAACACATTTCTTTTCTTTTCTTAAGCTAGGTTGAACTGGGTTTTCTCTCATTTGTCCTAACTGATACATTACCCAATGCATTGGGTATATCCCTCCCCAAAATATTCCTCAAGACAAAGAGGAGGATCTTCCCAGATAGAAGACAAGTACATAAAAGGTCACATAGCCAGGACTCCAAGCTAAATACTCTCTCACCAGCTACTGAGCTATTTTCCCTGGCATCACAGTATCTGGTACTTAATTAAGACTGTTTTGTTATTGTTCTTGTTTATAATTTTGGATACGTTATCTTTCCAAATAGATTCTTAGGATGGAAACGTGTTCCTATACTACACCTGTAGCCCTCACAATGCCCTGAACAATATGTACATAGCACACATTGTTTTTTTTAATTTTATATATAGTATACAGCACACATTATAAATACTCAAAACCTTTTTACTGAATTGGCAAAAGGAAATACAAATGAGGGTAGGGATGACATAGCAGCAGTCAGATAGCCAAATGATAAAAGAATGAAGAGATGATAAAGTTAATTTCTATGATGTCCTTAATGTTGGCCTTATGATTCAATATAAACTTTAAGAACTTTTTTTCAAAAAAAAAGCAGCACATAGTTTAAAGGTGGGCCTCTATATTTAAAACTGAGAAACCAATAGAATATAGCAGAGTTCTAACCTCACAGTAGGCTTTCAACAAACTTTCATGAAATCTAATCAAGAGTCAGGCCCCAACCCAAGTTACTATGTCATGAAATATTCCCAGAAGGGCTTTCTTAATGATAATAAATAATCCAAAACATTTTTTCATGGTTTATTTTTTCATGTTTTATTCATATGTTAAAGAATAACAAAAATTGTAACAACTATTTTGTCAAATATCTACTATGTGCAAGACATTGCCAGACACAGAGAGATATTTTTCATATATTTACCCAGTCCTTTAAAAAATCTGCAAAGTATGTAGTACTATTGACTTTTTAAAAAAATTTTAAAAAGAGTACCTTAAAGAAGGTAAGTGGGAGTTCTGTTTGGGGAACTAGAAAACCAAATAAACCTCCTTACCAAAAATCACATAAAACTTGTAACCAGGGATGTGTCTCTGTGTGTTGAGTGTGCATTTGCCACTCTCAAGCTCTAGGAACCATGAAAATGTTTTCTGGCCTGTTAATGCCCCTAAAACACCTGAAAGAAAAAAAAAAAAAACTTTCTAAAGGGACATGCCCTCAACTCCAGCCATCTAGGATTCAAACAGAAAAAGCACTGCTGAATTAGCTTATAATCCAAAATTGTAAAACAAATTAAAAATGTCTCCTCAATAAACAAAAGTCAGTACATAAAACATATACCAGGTTAGACTCCAATATCTTCAATTGATGGACCTATCAGGGAAACTGCAAGATAAATATTTTAGATGGTTAATACAGACGGAATGGAAAATTATAAAAAAGAAAAAAGACCTATAAATGAATAACAGAAAAGTCTGAAAAAGAACAAAGTGGAACATCTTAATTTAGTCACTTAAATGAAAGGAAATAAAAGGTATAAAGATTTTGTTTCTGAAGCTTGATGGTGAGTTCCCAAACATTCATTACAGTATTCTCTATATGTTTTGTGTCTCTAAACAAAATAGTTAATTTTGAAAAGTAAAAAATTAAACAAACTCAGTGAATAGGTTAAACAGATTAGTTATACCTGAAGAAAGAATAATGAACATGAAAGTAATTGTAAGGAAATTAACCCAAAATTAAGTTTAGAGAACTAAAGAGATAAAAAAAATTTAAGATTGTGTTGAAGGGTATGGATGACAGAATGAAAAGGCCCAACATATGTCTAATAGGAGTTCCAGAAAGAGAAAATAGAGAGAAATGGGAAGTGTATTAGCTTTAAAGATAACAGCACAGGATTTCCAAGTATTGAAGAAAAACATAATTCAGGATGCAAAATTATTTATGAGCAAAATAAGTAAAAATAAATCCACACCTAGATACCCATTGTGAAACTCCACAACACCAAAGAATAGATCTTAAAAGCATCCAGAGAGAAAACCTAGGGTACCTTCAAATGATAATTAGACAATAAGAGATTTCTCAACAGCAACAACAGAAACAAGAAGACAAAGGAATAATATCTTTGAAACATTCAAAGGAAATAATGTCAACCTTGAATTCTTTACCAATCTAGATCACCATTCATAAATCATAGTGAGATAAAGACCATTTCAGGCACACTACATCAGACAGCTTTCCACTAACAGATACTTGCTCAGAGCACCAATAAAAAATGTACTTTAGGAAGGATTCTTAACCCAAAAGAAAAGGTTGAAATACATGAAAGAATAATGACCAAATAAAATTGTTTAAAATGTGGTTAATCTAGATAAGCATTAATTGTAAAATCAATAATAACAATGATAATTGGTGAGTATAAAACCAGACAAATCTTAAATATTGAACAATAAAAGGTAAAAAGAGAGAGGACAAATAGATTATAAGATTCTTGTGCTGCTCAGGAGAAGAATAGATCTTTGTTAAGCCAAATATACATGCTAAAATGTTAGGTGTGACCTTTAAAAAATGAAAGCAGAAGGCATGAATTTCAAATAGTAGAAGAGGGAAAATGAATAAAAATAACAATATAAGGCAGTGAGAAAAGGGAAAAAAGCAAGTAACAGTTGAGCAGTGAGTTAGACTAGTATTTCTCAAACTTTAATAGAGAGGAATCATCTGCAGTTCTTGTTAAAAGGCAAATTCTAATTAGTAGTTTGGGGCAAGGTCTAAGAATATGAATTTTGCATAAGCTCCTGGATGATGCTGATTGATTGGTCTATAGACCACACTTTGAAAAGCAAGTTGGGAGATTATATTATTCCCCAAAATGTGCTGCTCATCTCTGGGCTGGATTATACTTTCTCCACCCCACTGATGGTCAGGCTTGCTCATGTATGTTGCTTTGGTCATGAAATAGGCAGAAGTGATATGTGTTATTTCCTAGGAGAGGCTTAAAGAGCCTTCATGTGCCTTTCCACAATTTCTTTTCCTTCTGCAATCAAAGTAGCAAAAATCAGATAGATGTAACTCAATCAGCCTGGGTCTGGGAATAAAGACACACTGAACAAACTCAAGCTTGCTGCCTGGGTGAGGTAGCACGGGTGAGAAGTAGAAAAGCTTCACTGATGTAACACACTGTGATTTGGGGCTATTTGCTACTGCAATGGAACCCAGCATATTCTGATTAATACAAGCTGTGCTGTATACTATAGGTGTGTTACACTGAGTTTAAAGAATCACCTTCCATCACTTATTTGACTCGGGACTTTGGTCAAGATATTTAACTTTTCTGGACCTCAGCTACTTCATCCACAAAATGGAAATAAAATTTACTTGCCTGAAGATAGGATAAAAACACATAAAACACACAGAAATAGTCTGCTTATGAATGAACTAGGTCCCAACAACCGCTCCCAAAAAGAAGAAAATGGACAGGAGAGGACGAGAGAAGAAAGATGAGGAGGAGGAGGAAAGGGAGGAGAAAGACAAGTCTAAATGACTTGTTCAAGATAATATACCTAATAAGGTAGTGGAATGATACACCAACCCAGGCAGTTTCACTCCAAAACCTATTCCTTTTCTACTCTGCCACGCTGATGAGGCCAATCTGAATGAACAGATTTCGTCACTTTGAATAGTGTTTAGTTTGGAAGGGCTGCCCCCAGCCCTGACCCTCTATCTCTTTAAGAGCTCACCTTCATTCATCCCCAACCTATTTTCTCCCCATCCAGTTTGACCGCTTCTTCACCCTTCCTAATCCCAGAAATCAGAAGCAGATGCCATGGCTTTGGCAAAAGAGTCAGAGTGAATACCACTATGAATTTTAATGGACGAGGGCAGATGGAAATCAAAGGCAAGAGCATCCTCAGAACGCCACTTTCTTATACTTTGCGTCTGAAAATCTGCTGTCTCCACTGAGGAAATCATCTAATTACACCTTCAGCTTATTAGTCAACAAATTAATAATATTTGTCAAGTGCTTTCTCGGAACCTACAGTTGTGCTCACAGTTGCATGGTCTGGGAACAGGAAGAAATTAGACAGTGATGCTGATAATACTGGATGGGAAAACACTGCACATGATGAAAATTTAGAAATGGAAAACAAAACCCTAAGCCTTTAAATATATAAAGAAGAGATTGAACTTGAAAAATATGCAAACTGTATGTAAACTAAGATGCATCAGCTTGGGAAAAGTTATTCCAAAGCACAAATATTCATTGAGAAGAAAAAACAGATAGGCTATGTAAAATAAATAGCTAGCGGGAAGCAGCCACATGGCACAGGGAGATCAGCTAGGTGGTTTGTGACCACCTAGAGGGGTGGGGTAGGGAAGGTGGGAGGGAGGGAGACGCAAGAGGGAAGAGATATGGGAACATATGTATATGTATAACTGATTCACTTTGTTGTAAAGCAGAAACTAAAACACCATTGTAAAGCAACTATACTCCAATAAAGATGTTAAAAATAAATAAATAAAGTCATTTGTGGAAAAAAATAGGCTGAAAGGGACTAAGGAATGAATGAATGTTGGTGATAAATAGGAATAAGATATGAAATCTCAATGTGCTAATCCAACAAAAAGGGCCATTTGTTTTTGATTATGTAAGAAAAGGGCCTGCATCCCAGAAAAAAACAGATCATCATTTATCTTTAAACAACTGATTAAACTGTACCTAGAATACTGCATACTGCATTTGTAGTAGCTTGGAAACTATTAATTAATAAGACAGTGGAGGTTGTTCTGAGTAGGATGATCCGGACAGTGAATGGGTAGGCAACTCAGAGCCACAACTAACACTTGCTCGGTGCCCAGTGTGGGCAGCTCTGTCTTGAGTCAAAAGGTATAAAGGGTTTCCAGTCTAGTTTGGTTTCAGCCCTGACTGGACTCAAAGGAAAGAGCATACATTAACTTTACTATTTTTAGCCCTGGACAGGAGTAGAAAGCTTCCAAAGAAGCATAAATCACACACACGTTTTTCTGATTTACTTTTAATCTCAGGAGCTGGCTACCTCCATCACGAGAGCCAAACCTGTGACACTGGCCTTCATCTCCGCTGCCTTTGTCAAGCGGGCTCAGAAATATCAAGTGAGTGATTAGAAAGAGAGCCCCTTTACTTTGAGAATCAACAGCATGGTGTGTTTGCAAGGCTGTCTAACAGCTCTCCCCCAGTCTCTCTGCTGTTACTAGAATCTGCTCTTTCAAATCAAACTGCTCCTCCACCAAGGCCCTGCCTCTTTTCCCTAAATGCTACAGGGAAAGGTAAAAAGTTTCATGATGCCTCTAACCGACAGCACAGTACCATTTATAGTGGAAATTTTCCTCACAGCCTCTACCCAAAGTGCAACCTGGGACATTAGCCACGACTATCCTCAAACTAAGACAATGAAGGGAGGTACCCGTCGGGGGCCTAATGAAATCTCCATACAAATAGGGGGATAGTGGTACACCTGGGAATGCAAAGGGAAAAAAAAATGCACAGACACAAGATGGAGAAGTGGCTCTGTGTAGGAATGAGTGAGAAAGACAGCCTAGAAATCAGCAGGGATCACAATCTGAGCAAGAAATAGCCACGTGTGGGCACCAGAGTTTAAACGGTCTGGAACACGGGTCAGTTCTAAGCTTAGCAATATAGAAGAGTTAATACAGCTAATACTTTTTTCACACCACGCACTGTACTAAGTGCAATGCAGACATCAATTCACCTGATCTTTAGACCACAAATGGATTATCATCATTCCCATTTTAGAGATGAGGAAATGCCACAGAGAAAGATAAACAAGGTGGTGGAAGGTCACAGGGCTAGAACTTCTGCAGAAGTGAGATTTGAACCCCGGTGGTCTGACCAATGACACATGCGTGAACACTGCATTCCGCGGCCTGCGGCACTTGTGAGCACAACATGGTGACTAAAGGAAGAGCCACGGAGATGAAGGAAAGAAGTTTTTAAAGTAAGGGTTACCAGGTTAATTTTTTTTAAGTCAGTCTATTTATGCTGGGGGAAAGAAAAAGGAGGAAGGAGTACTCCCTGGAGGAGAAAGAGAAGGAAGAAGGAACAAGGTGCATTTTTTATTCATTTGCAACCCTTGCATTCCAGCAATCTGCTTGAAACAGGCACATGGGTTTTTACACAATTACTTGGGAAGTTTAAATGAGTTGTTCCAACTGACAGATTAACAAGGTAGGCTTGTACTTACTTGAGCATGTCAGAAATAATAAATAAATCCATTTTCCTATACTGTTTTATGTTTTGTAGGCAAAAGGCATTTGGGGAGGGATGTATGTCACAAAAAGTAATAATGCCAAGAAAAAAAGGAACCTTGAATAGAAGCACTTCTGGCTTCCACATGATTATCTTCTCTTTCTGAATGTCCACTTCCTGAGCCGTGACCAGGGCCTCAAAAGACATCTAATAGACATCACCATGTATCAGATGTTATGCGAGTTGCTCAAGACACATGATTCCTCCCCAGATGAGGCCACAATCTCACAGTTCAGAAAAGAAAAATGTAGAAATAAGAGAAACATAAGGTAGAAATAACAAATTCCAAAAAGTGGGGGGGTGGGAATTGGCTGCATAAATTTAAAGGACAGAAAAATTATATCTGATTGGAGGACTTTGAAGAGGTTTTGAAGGGAAAACTGAGATTGGATTGAACCCTAGGGGGGACTGTGACCAGGAAAAGGCATTCCAGGAAAGGGGATCAGCGTGAATGAAGGTACAGTAATAGAAAATAACAATGCATATTTGAAAAATATTGAGGGCCATAATCTGGCCAGAATATAGGATGCTTACAGGGTAGAAATGGCCAACAGAGGTGAAAAAGTGAGTTGAAACCATACTGTAGAAGATCTTAAAATTTTAACTTTTGACAAAGATAGCTATTAAGGTTCCCATGCAGGAGAGTAGCAAGGTCAGAGGAAAGATGCTGCAGAAAAATCACTATGCTAGTAGCAGTACTAAGCATGGATTGAGTAAGAAAGAGACCTGAAGTAGGGGGCTGAGAAATGTTCACCCCTAAGCTATGAACTATGCCCTCACTCATAGATGACACCATTTTCAAGGCCTGCCTTTGCTCATGTAAGGGTTAAGGCAAGAGAATATACATGAATCCACGTGTCCCACGTGGAAAACACCAAGTCCATATGAAGTAACATATGAAGCTGGCACCACACTGCCAGCCTGCGGGGCAGTCTCTGCCATCTGTCCTTAAAATTAAAGGCTTCCTCCTCACCCTTTGGTTATGGTTCTTGAACTCAGATAATCTTTTCCGATTCTGTTTCTGACCCTCTGCTAAAGTTTCAGTATCTCTCCCCATTTGTACCTTATTTGGTTGCAGACTGGTACTTTTGACAAGACTCCTAGACTCTTTATTCCAATATTGCCCTGGGATGGTGCTTTCAGATCTATCATGGTCCCATACTCTGCAGCCAAGGGGCATTCCAGCCCCATCCTTATTCAGGCCATGATCTGAAAGCTCTCAGGTCTGGAGCCCCACTGATCGTGAAAGATTAATAGACACTGTTGCCAAAAAGGAGAAGTACTTTCCAAGTATCTCCATCTCCCAGGCTTTATGAAAAGGACTGAAATCATCCTAGTGATAGTAACCAGGGTCATGAGTTCCTAAGATTCACAAACAGGAAGACTCTTGCAAGTCATCTAGCCCCATCTTCCTCAGTTTATACAGAACAAAGTATATATTAAGAGGCTTATTCATAGTCACACCAAGTGTCAACCAGAACTAACATCTCCTAACTCAATCCAATAGATATTTGTTAGCAGTTAGAATGTATAAAGCGTTATCAATCTAGATTATAGACACAATCAAGACCACAATGACTGCGTAATTTTTATCCACATCCTATAGCACTTTATTATATGACCCTGCATTGCTCATTAATTGCTTCATTCAATCATCTTGGCTTTCCAAATGGATTAAAATTCTTGGAGGGCAGGCATTAGATTGTCTCCTTGCATTTTCAGCTGCCTGGCATGGTGCTAGACACAAGGTAGACCCCCAACAATCACCTAATGTGTTGGCTGATTACAAAGAAGTGGTGAATTTTTGCACCCTCTGTATTTAAATATATGATGTTGTATATCATCAGTGTTCTCTTAGGAGGGAAAGATTATGAACTGGTTTTTTACTTTTTTTTAATGTTCGTAATTTAGATATTAATATTTTAATGAAGTAAATGAGAACTAATATCCTCATCTACCACCAGCAATTAAGGAAACCTGGGGTGACTCCTATATCTGTAGATGAGAAAAACAGCTCTTGAATCATATCTCAGCAACAATGTCTGATCCTTTATTAATACACATTTCCTTTGCTGAATTAAACATGGTGTCTCCCCTGTCTCTTTCTCCGTATTCCCATTCTTTACCTATAACAAATAAAACTGCAGGTGTAGAGGAGTCCCCTTAATCTAGAAATTGGTACCTCGAGCAAAGTGGAAGTTATTTCCCCTTTAACATCCACAGAATAATGGCCTCAATGAGATTTCCCCAAAGTTGGGGAGAACCAATGGAAGAATTGTTCAATTCTGTAAAACCCATTATGAATTAGGACACTGATGAGTAGTGGTCTGAACTTTTTCTTCCAGTTCTAAACATGGAAGTTTGAAAAATCCTGTAGTTGAATATAGTAATTTTTAAAGAAATTTTGGAGCAAAAGGATTATTAATAAATATTAGTACTAATCATATTTACTACTCTTACAATTGTATTCCATTTTTACTCAAATTGCTCTGGAAACCTTCATAGTTAAATATAAAAAACAAATAAAAAAACAAAAGCATCCTAGCACCTTCAGCATTTGAAAGTAGAATTTGCTGGGCTGTAAACCAGTGAGTTATTTGTCATGCAGCTTAATTCTGTCATGAAATTGCTCATCAGCCTTTCTGTCACTTTGCTCTTGCCCCATATCTTTTTATGAGAACATTAACATGGTTATTACAGAGCAGAGACTCATGGCTGCAAACATACTTACCATTTACGTATATTTTTGTCCAAAAAAAAAAATTGTTGCCACCAAGAGTCCCAGACTCCTAGTTAACCATAATCCTGGTTTCTGACATGGAGGGCTTGAGGCTGCTGTACCATCTGGATGACAGTATCAGGTAGCCAGGGCCGGGATCAGCTTCCTCTTGCTCTGACCATTCATTGTACAGGGGGCAAGCTGTGAGCTCTTCCTCCTACAGAAGGGGCAGCTGAGGCTTCTTTTGCAGAGCTGGAAAAAACACAGGCTGTATTTTAAATGGTTCCTTTAACAGTCCCTAGATGGAAAAACAGACGTTAGAAAATAATTCCCCAAAGGCCTTCAGGGTTGGAATCTCTTCCCAGAAATTGAAGCAGTAAGGACCCCAGAAAGCCTCCTCTTACACCTGTGCAATCAGCAGTCCAAAGCAACTCACTAATGAACAGCTGTAGGACTGGGTAATTCTTTCCAACACCTTTAAGAGGGCCTTCACCAGGGCTGCCAAGCATCTTCTTATCTTAGTAACTTATCCTGTGGCCCAGGAGGAAGCTATTGTCCTGCAAAGACATGTCTTATACCACAAAATATGGGCTTTGACCTGGGACAGTTCTGAATTTGAATTTTGGCCCCACTTACTCTGTAGCTCTCGAGTCACTTGTCTTTTCTGAGCCTCTAGATTCATTGCTGTTATTGTTTGTCAAGTTGTTGTAAAGATTAATGTCTGAAAATTACTTAAAAATGATGGTAACTATTTATGACTATCCTTATTACCACTGCTGCTATTGACTTTCCATCAGAACCAAGTTTGGTGTTCAAATGCATTAACTGTACTCTAGTATGATTCCTTCTTTCATCTAGATTTCTGAGCTCTCTTAGTTTATCTACAACTTAACTCTCCTATTCTCTATATTTTAATCTAGGCTGCCTCAGATCCTCTTTGGAAGTAGAGTAGACATTATAAGTAAATGTTTCGTTATCTTGTCCAAAAAGTAAAGAGGGTCTCTAATATACCTGATGGTTCAATTCTTCCTTTTTGAGTCCAACTAAGGTAAACTAGGTGGTATCAGAGAAATCAGTCTTCGAGAACCACCTCCTTCTCCCCAGTTAGTCATGAGCCCAGAGATCTGTAATATAAACTCCACTTTGCCTAACAGCCAGACATCTGGATCAGTTATTCTCATGTTTATTTATTAAACCTGATAGCTCTGAACTTGGATGAAAATGGGCAGAATGAAACAAGACTCATTAGTCATTCTTGTGTTTAGTGATCTGCAAGCACGCTACTCAGATGACTGAAAATATTTTCACTTTCCATCTGTATATCTTTCAGACTATACAGGTCTACCCTAAAGTAGAATAATAATGATGACGATAATGGCAGTAATAAACCAATACAGACATGTCAGGAATTATCAGAATTACCAAACTCATCAGAGCAAGAGTCCACAATAGACAGGCTGTCTCCTCTGTCATACTTCTCTTCTGCTGCCACCCAGCCACTCATGGGGACAGTTCAGGAGCATCATAGTGGGGAAAAGCCTAACAGGAAGCTGGAGAAACTCTGAGCTCGCCCTTGCATGGGAGCACTCTGAGTGCTCCCTGTCTCTCCTGTGAGTGGCTGTGAGATGTCTAGGCAATCAGAAGTCGATTGTCATCAAGAAGAAAATTCCTGTAAGAGTCACTTAAGTTGTGTCACTCAGGAGGAGAAATCAGTACCAACAATCTCACTGACATGCTGATTTGGAAGTCTCCAATCCCCTCACCACTCACACTAAGCAGCTATGTTACTGCATTTACTTACGTAGTAAAAGAAAATGGAAAATGCAGTCCCACCACTGAGCAAGCTACACCCTCACCCCAAAGCCTGCTGGCTCTTCACTTACTCCTTGACACTCTCTCTAGTCATAAAAAGCAGCCACAAAATGTTTCAGCAGATAAGTCTAGATGAATTTTACAATTCCTTTTTCTTTTAATGTAAATGAATTCTCTTCTGTCCTCTCTTCAACTATCTCACTCTCCAAATGCAAACTGAGTTCCCTTTTTTTTTTTTTTAACTAAGCTTTCTTTTCATAAGGACTCACAAAAGGTGATGCTTTGCAGATGGGACCTGGTATTCTTTCCTAGTTCTGACCCGAGTCCAGGAGACAGAAATTAGTATCAGTAATAATAATAGGCCACAGATGCAGGCTGCTTAGCATGGATGGTCTGGCAGTTATCCAGATAAGCAGACCTGATCTGGGAGAAGAAGATGTTACGTGCTGCTGTATATTCTGTTCTCATGAAGAACTACTTCCTTGTAGGTCAATGTCTGCAAATTTGCCTTCTCCTCAAATTACTCAACCTCTCCATGCATACAGGAAATTAGGTTGTTTGGATTTTTTGCTTTTTTTTTTTTTTTTTTTAACTTTTTGGTAGTAGATCTGTCTGTGGACTAACTCTTGAGAAAGCTCCGAACAGATCATATATTTAAGACTATCCTTTAGATACGGCAGAAGCACAATCTGGAATGGATGGTCATCCTAATCAATCCTAGTAGCTCTGAACTCAGAAGAAAATGGGCAGAAGGAAGCAGGAAAATAAAGATAAAAATAAAGGAAAATGATAGTGCATTTCATAGTTTATAAAAGAAATACTGAGTTTGGCTCAGCTCCTACTGAACTCACTGTCAATCAGCACAATAAACCAAACAAAAAATATTTACACACACAAATGTTTAAGGAAAAAGACACACTGATGAAACTTTAAGAACCAATTTTAGCCAAGTCTCCAAAGAAATCCAAGGTCACAGTGTTCTCTGGCTGACTACCTGACCCAACCCTAGGGCAGAGAGTATAGTGCAGGGCAATCACTGGAGCTACAGGAAACAAGACACTGACTAGCAAAAGACATTGACTCTTAAATCATTATCTCTGTAAGAGATTTCAGAAATTATCAAATCCAACCTCCCTCACTTTGTAGAAGAGGAAACTGAGGCTCCAGTTGTTTGAGACTCTGACCTGAGAATACTCAAGTTAGTAGCAGAAATGTACAGCAGCAGACAAGAACTCAGGTGCATGACCCTCAGTCCAGGGCCTTCTCACATCAAGTACCAGAGAATCAGAAAGGGCAGGAGGAAAGTATAGATGGCTAGTGATACCACCAAAGACTGAGCCCCACAATCAAATCCCTGGGATGCATGCGCAGCCAGTGTCTTCCTTAACAAGGAGAAAGAGGGCCAAATAGTACTGTACAGGTGGTAGAAATCTTTGTTTTCTATTTTGGTAATTAATCTTTAATATTATTATATTGGATTCTGAGAATGTCGTCTGTGGCTCTGAAAATGTCTGGAATCTTTCTTTAGGGACAACATAGTTCCACTTTTGCAAATGTTCCACAGCACATGTTCAGAAAGCGTTTTCTCTGTTTTCGGAGTACGGTACACTATAAATTGATGCAGCTATATCAGTTAGGTCTACCTTGTTAATTATGTTTACTAGGTCTTCTACATCTTTACTTACTCATTTGTCTATTTAATTTGTCAGTGAACTGAGGAAAAGTTATTAAAGTCTACTTGTACTAATGTGTTTTGGTCTATTTCTCCTTGACAGTTTTTGCTCTATTTATTTTGATACTATGTTATTTGATTGAATGACTACTTAATCTTCACTAAGAATAGTGTCTTCATGATTTTAACATGTCCTACAACACCAACCAGAGGAGTTCAAGGTTCTTCCCATATAAATAAGAGAACAATAGTTGGAAAATTCAGTGATATTGGAGAACTGAGCCTGACTTGGACCTACCTCTTTTATAAAGCCATCCCCTAACTACCAGGCCAAAGTGACCTTCCCTCCACTGAAACCACAAAGCATTTGAATTACACCTCTCTCATGGCTCTTAAAACCCCCTGCCTTATGATAGTTTAAGAGCAAGTTTAAAAACTTACCCTAAGGCTAGAAACTTCTTTACCTTTGTGGTCCTCATAGCACTTAGTATATTTCATTGCTTTGAGTCTAACAGATGTTTAATAAGGAGCTGATGAACTGCACTGATTAATCAAAATAATAGTTTCTATAGCCTCTAAAACATGCTCCATGAATACAGGGTTCTCCAGAGAAACAGAACCCACAGACATATAGTTATACAGATACAGATACTAGTACACATTATTCCAAGAAAGGAGATTTCTTATAAAGAATTGGCTCACACAATTATGGAAGCTGAGAATTCAGCAAGCTGGAAACCCAGGAAGGTGGTTATACAGTTCTAACCTGAATCCAAATCTGAAGACAGAAGAAGATCAATGTCCCAGCTTGAAGACAGTCAGACAGAACAAGTTCTTCCTTACTCAGGCTTTTGTTCTATTCAGACCTTCGAGGGATTGGATGAGACCATGCTGGGAAGGATAATCTGCTTTACTCAGTCTACCAATTGCAGTGTTAATCTGGCAGAAGACCACAGACTTCCCAAACGGCAAGAAACTCCCCAAGTACCTGGGTGGGGCAAAAGAAAAAACAGAGACAAAAGAATAGGGACACGACCTGCACCTCTGGAAGGGAGCTGTGAAGGAGGAAAAGTTTCCACACACTAAGAAGCTCCTTCACTGGTGGAGATGGGGGGTGGCGGGGGGGAGAAGCTTCAGGGCCACAGAGGAGAGCACAGCCACAGGGGTGCAGAGGGCAAAGCAGAGAGATTCCCACACAGAGGATCGGTGCCGACCGGCACTCCAGCCCGAGAGGCTTGTCTGCTCACCCGCCAGGGCAGGTTGGGGCTGGGAGCTGAGGCTCAGGCTTCGGATATCAGATCCCAGGGAAAGGACTGGGGTTGGCCATGTGAACACAGCCTGAAGGGGGCTAGTGCACCACAGCTACACGGGAGGGAGTCCAGGAAAAAGTCTGGACCTGTCTAAGAGGCAAGAGACCATTGTTTCGGGGAGCGCGAGGAGAGGGGATTCAGAGCACCACCTAAACAAGCTCCAGAGACAGGCGAGAGCCGCAGCTATCAGCGCGCACCCCAAGACGAGCATGAGACGCTAAGGCTGCTGCTGCAGCCACTAAGAAGCCTGTGTGCAAGCACAGGTCACTATCCATACCTCCCCTTCCGGGAGCCTCTGCAGCCCGCCACTGCCAGGGTCCTGTGATCCAGGGACAACTTCCCCGGGAGAATACACAGCGTGCCTCAGGCTGGTGCAACATCACGCTGGTCTCTGCTGCCACAGGCTCACCCTGGATTCTGTACCCCTCCCTCTCCCCAGCCTGAGTGAGCCAGAGCCCCCTAATCAGCTGCTATTTTAACCCCGTCCTGTCTGAGCAAAGAACAGACACCCTCAGGTGACCTACACGCAAAAGTGGGGCCAAATCCATGCTGAACCCCAGGAACTATTTGAACAAAGAAGAGAAAGGGAAATCTCTCCGTGCAGCCTCAGGAGCAACAGATTAAATCTCCACAATCAACTTGATGTACCCTGCATCTGTGGAATACCTGAATACACAACGAATCATCCCAAAATTGAGGCAGTGGACTTTGGGAGAAACTATAGGCCTGGGGTTTGCATTCTGCATCTAATTTGTTTCTGGTTTTAGGTTTATCTTAGTTTAGTACTTAGAGTTCATTATCATTAGTAGATTTGTTTATTGATTGGTTGCTCTCTTCTTTTTTTTAATATATAGATATGTATTTTTTTTCCTTTTTCTCTTTTTGTGAGTGTGTATGTATATGCTTCACTGTGTGATGTTTGCCTGTATAGCTTTGCTTTAACCATCTGTCCTAGGGTTCTGTATGACCATTTTTGATTTTGTTTTGTTCTTTTTAGTATAGTTTTTAGTGCTGATTATCATTGATGGATGTGTTTTTTGGTTTGGTTGCTCTGTTCTTCTTTTGTTCTTTACCGTTTATTACTTTTTAATCTTTTTATTTTTAATAAATTTTTTATTTTTTATTTAAATAACTTTATTTTCTCTCTTTCTCTCTCTCTCTCTCTCTCTCTCTCTCTCTCTCTCTCTCTCTCTCTCCCTCTCCCTCTCCCTCTCTCCCTCCCTCCCTCCCTCCCTCTCTCCCTCTCTCTCTCTCTCTTTCTTTCTTTCTTTTTCTCCCTTATCTTCTGAGCCATGTGGCTGACATGGTCGTGGTGCTCCAGCCAAGTGTCAGGCCTGAGCCTCTGAGGTGGGAGAGCCCAGTTCAGGACATTGGTCCACCAGAGACCTCCCGGCTCCACATAGTATCAAATGGCGAAAACTCTCCCAGAGATCTCCACCTCAATGCTAAGATGCAGCTCACTCAATGATCAGCAAGCTACAGTGTTGGGCATCCTATGCCAAACAACTAGCAAGACTGGCACAACCCCACCCATTAGCAGAGAGGTTGCCTAAAATCACAAGGTCACAGACACCCCAAAACACACCACTGTACATGGTCTTGCCCAACAGAAAGACAAGATTCAGCCTAATCCACCAGAACACAGGCACTAGTCCCCTCCACTAGAAAGCCTACACAACCCACTGAACGAACCTTAGCCACTGGGGGCAGACACCAAAAACAACGGGAACTATAAACATGCAGCCTACGAAAAGGAGACACCAAACACAGTAAGTTAAGCAAAATGAAAAGACAGAGAAACACACAGCAGATGAAGGAACAAGGTAAAAACTCACCAGACCAAACAAATGAAGAGGAAATAGGCAGTCTACCAAAAAAGAATTCAGAGTAATGATAGTAAAGGTGATCCAAAATGTTTGAAACAGAATGGAGAAAAAACAAGAAACATTTAACAAGGACCTAGATGAACTAGAGAGCAAACAAACAATGATGAACAACACAATAAATGAAATTAAAATCTCTCTAGAAGGAATAAATAGCAGAATAACTGAGGCAGAAGAATGGATAAGTGACTTGGAAGATAAAATAGTGGAAATAACTACCACAGAGCAGAATGAAGAAAAAAGAATGAAAAGAATTGGTGACAGTCTCAGAGACCTATGGGACAACATTAAATGCACAAATATACAAATTATAGAGGTACCAAAAGAAGAAGAGAAAAAAAAAAAAAAAAAGGACTGAGAAAATATTTGAAGAGATTCTACTTGAAAACTTCCCTACTTTGGGAAAGGAAATAGGCAATCAAGTCCAGGAAGCGCAGAGAGTCCCATACAGGATAAATCTAAGGAGAAACACACCAAGACACATATTAATCAAGCTATCAAAAATTAACTACAAAGAAAAAATATTAAAAGCAGCAAGGGAAAAGCAACAAATAACATACAAGGGAATCCCCATAAGGTTACCAGCTGATCTTTCAACAGAAAATTTGCAAGCCAGAAGGGACTGGCAGGACATATTTAAAGTGATGAAAGGAAGAAACCTACACCAAGATTAGTCTACCAAGCAAGGACCCTATTCAGATTCAACAGAGAAAGTGAAACCTTTACAGACAAGCAAAAGCTAAGAGAATTCAGCACCACCAAACCAGCTTTACAACAAATGTTAAAGGAACTTCTTTAAGTGGGAAACACAAGAAAAGGACCTATAAAAACAAACCGAAAACAATTAAGAAAATGGTAATATCAACATACATATCAATAGTTACCTTAAATGTAAATGGATTAAATGCTCCAACCAAAAGACACAGGCTCACTGAATGGATACAAAAACAAGACACATATATATGCTGTCTACAAGAGACCCACTTCAGACCTAGGGACACATACAGACTGAAAGTGAGGGGATGGAAAAAGATATTCCATGCAAATGGAAATCAAAAGAAAGCTGGAGTGGCAATTCTATCAGACAAAATAGACTTTAAAATAAAGACTATTACAAGAGACAAAGAAGGATACTACATAATGATCAAAGGATTGATCCAAGAAGAAGATATAACAATTGTAAATATTTATGCATCCAACATAGGAGCACCTCAATACATAAGACAAATGCTAACAGCCATAAAAGGGGAAACTGACAGTAACACAATCATAGTAGGGGACTTTAACACCCCACTTTCACCAATGGACAGATCATCCAAAATGAAAATAAATAAGGAAACACAAGCTTTAAATGATACATTCAACAAGATGGACTGAACTGATATTTATAGAACATTCCATCCAAAAACAACAAAATACACTTTCTTCTCAAGTGCTCATGAAACATTCTACAGGATACATCATATCTTGGGTCACAAATCAAGCCTTGGTAAGATTAAGAAAATTGAAATCTTATCAAGTATCTTTTCCAACCACAACACTATGAGACCCAATATCAATTACAGGAAAAGACCTGTAGAAAATACAAACACATGGAGGCTAAACAATACACTACTTAATAACTAAGAGATCACTGAAGAAATCAAAGAGGAAATTTAAAAATACCTAGAAACAAGGGACAATGAAAACACGACAACCCAAAACCTATGGGATGCAGCAAAAGCAGCTCTAAGAGGGAAGTCTACAGCAATACAATCCTACAACAAGAAACATCTCAAATAAACAACCTAACCTTACATCTAAAGCATTTAGAGAAAGAAGAACAAAAAATCCCCTAAGTTAGCAGAAGGAAAGAAATCATAAAGATCAGATCAGAAATAAATGGAAAAGAAATGAAGGAAATGATAGCAAAGATCAATAAAACTAAAAGCTGGTTCTTTGAGAAGATAAGCAAAATTGATAAACCATTAGTCAGACTCATCAAGAAAAAAGGGAGAAGACTCAAATCAATATAATTAGAAGTGAAAAAGGAGAAGTAACAACTGACACTGCAGAAATACAAAGGATTATGAGAGATTACTACAAGCAACTATATGCTAATAAAATGGACAACATGGAAGAAATGGACAAACTCTTAGAAAAGCACAACCTTCCGAGACTGAACCAGGAAGGAAGAGAAAATATAAAAAGACCCATCGGGCTTCCCTGGTGGCACAGTGGTTGAGAATCTGCCTGCCAATGCAGGGGACATGGGTTCGAGCCTAGGTCTGGGAAGGATCCACATGCCGTGGAGCAACTAGGCCCGTGAGCCACAGCTACTGAGCCTGCGCATCTGGAGCTTGTGCTCCTCAACAAGAGAGGCCACAACAGTGAGAGGCCCGCGCACTGCGATGAAGAGTAGCCCCCACTCACCGCAACTAGAGAAAGCCCTCGCATAGAAAACTAAGACCCAACACAGCCAAAAATAAATAAATAAAAAATACAATAAAAAAAGAAAAGACCCATCACAAGCACTGAAATTGAGACTGTGATTACAAATAAATCTTCCAACAAACAAAAGCCCAGGAGCAGCTGGCTTCACAGGAGAATTCTACCAAAATTTAGAGAAGAGCTAACACCTATCCTTCTCAAACTCTTCCAAAATATAGCACAGGGAGGAACACTCTCAAACTCATTCTATGAGGCCATCATCACCCTGATACCAAAACCAGATGAAGATGTAACAAAGAAAGAAAACCACAGGCCAATATCACTGATGAACACAGAAAAAAATCCTCAACAAAATACCAGCAAACAGAATCCAGCAGCACATTAAAAGGATCATACACCATGATCAAGTGGGGTTTATCCCAGGAATGCAAGGATTCTTCAATATATGCAAATCAATTAATGTGATACACCATATTTACAAATTGAAGGAGAAAAACCGTATTATCATCTCAATAGATGCAGAAAAAGCTTTTGACAAAATCCAACACCCATTAATGATAAAAACCCTCCAGAAAGTAGGCATAGAGGGAACTTACCTCAGCATAATAAAGGCCATATATGACAAACCCACAGCCAATATCGTTCTCAATAGTGAAAAACTGAAACCATTTCCTCTAAGATCAGGAACAACACAAGGTTGTCCACTCTCAACACTATTATTCGACATAGTTATGGAAGTTTTAGCCACAGCAATCAGAGAAGAAATAAAAGGAATCCAAATCGGAAAAGAAGAAGTAAAGCTGTCACTGTTTGCAGATGACATGATACTATACATACAGAATTCTAAAGATGCTACCAGAAAACTATTAGAGCTAATCAATGAATTTGGTAAAGTAGCAGGATACAAAATTAATGCACAGAAATCTCTTGCATTTCTATACACTAATGATGAAAAATCTGAAAGAGAAATTAAGGAAACACTCCCATTTACCATTGCAACAAAAAGAATAAAATACCTAGGAATAAACCTACCTAAGGAGACAAAAGACCTCTATGCAGAAAACTATATGACACTGATGAAAGAAATTTAAAATGATACAAACAGATGGAAAGATATACCATGTTCCTGGATTGGAAGAATAAACATTGTGAAAATGACTCTACTACCCAAAGCAATCTAGAGATTCAATGCAATCCCTATCAAACTACCAATGGCATTTTTCACAGAACTAGAACAAAAAATTTCACAATTTGTTTGGAAACACAAAAGATCCCAAATAGCCAAAGAAATCTTGAGAAAGAAAAACAGACCTGGAGGAATCAGGCTCCCAGGCTTCAGACTATACTACAAAGATACAGCAATCAAGACAGTATGGTACTGGCACAAAAACAGAAATACAGATCAATGGAACCGTTTAGAAAGCCAGAGATAAACCCACGCACATATGGTCACCTTATTTTTGATAACGGAGGCAAGAATATACAATGGCGAAAAGACAGCCTCTTCAATAAGTGGTGCTGGGAAAACTGGATAGCTACATGTAAAAGAATGAAATTAGAACACTTCCTAACACCATACACAAAAATAAACTCAAAATGGATTAAAGACCTAAATGTAAGGCCAGACACTATCAAACTCTTAGAGGAAAACATAGGCAGAACACTCCATGACATAAATCACAAGATCCTTTTTGACTCACCTCCTAGAGAAATGGAAATAAAAACAAAAATAAACAAGTGGGACCTAATGAAACTTAAAAGCTTTTGCACAGCAAAGGAAACCATAAACAAGAAGAAAAGACAACCCTCAGAATGGGAGAAAATATTTGCAAATGAAGCAACTGACAAAGGATTAATCTCCAAAATTTACAAGCAGCTCATGCAGCTCAATATCAAAAAAACAAACAACCCAATCCAAAAATGGGTGGAAGACTTAAACAGACATTTCTCCATAGAAGATATACAGATTGCCAACAAACACATGAAAGGATGCTCAACATCACCAATCATGAGAGAAATGCAAATGAAAACTACAATGAGATATCATCTGACACCTGTCAGAATGGCTATCATCACAAAATGTACAAACAATACATGCTGGAGAGGATGTGGAGAAAAGCAAACCCTCATGTACTGCTGGTGGGAATGTAAACTGATATAGCCACTATGGAGAACAGTATGGAGGTTCCTTAAAAAACTAAAAGTAGAACTACCATACGACCCAGCAATCCCACTCCTGGGCCTATACCCTGAGAAAACTATAATTCAAAAAGCGTCATGTACCAAAATGTTCATTGCAGCTCTATTTACAATAGCCAGGATATGGAAGCAATCTAAGTGTTCATCGACAGATGAATGGATAAAGAAGATGTGGCACATATATACAATGCAATATTACTCAGCCATAAAAAGAAACGAAACTGAGTTATTTGTAATGAGGTGGATGGACCTAGAGTCTGTCATACAAAATGAAGTCAGAAAGAGAAAAACAAATACTATATGCTAACACATATATATGGAAGCTAAAAAACAAAAACAAAAACAAAAAATGGTTCTGAAGAACTTAGGGGCGGAACAGGAATAAAGACACAGACATAGAGAATGGACTTGAGGACATGGGGAGGGGGAAGGGTAAGCTGGGACGAAGTGAGAGGGTGGCATTGACATATATGCACTACCAAACGTAAAACAGATAGCTAGTGGCAGGCAGCCACATAGCACAGGGAGATCAGCTCGATGCTTTGTGACCACCTAGAGGGGTGGGATTGGGAGGATGGGAGGGAGACGCAAGAGGGAGGGGATATGGGGATATATATATATGTATAGCTGATTCACTTTGTTATAACGCAGAAACTAACACACCATTGTAAAGCAATTATACTCCAATAATGATGTTAATAAATAAATAAATAATGGGATATTGTTATGGTTTGTTTCTTTCTAGTGGTACAAGGGCCAAATAGATAAAAGTTTGGGGTTTTTTTTTAAATGACTATTAACAGAACATCTTATCCTCTTGCTTTAATTTTTTAAAAAAATGCTAGAGGTAAGACTGGCAGGAGGTGCTTATTTTGTTAACTCTAAAAGTACCCTTAACTACAGAAAGGACAGCCCAGAAAGGCCCTTCACTCTGGTAGTGAGACCAGTGCAAGGTCATGTTCTGATTAGTACTGAAGCTAGAGAGAATATGCTGATCTATGTCTAAGGTCTACAGCTTCAAAACTTGCTTCAAATTATATTTTCATGAAATGGAGAAATAAGCAATCCACATCTGTCCACATCTAGTCACTTTTTAAAACAGCATCATAGTTTGGTATTCAGAACAATGTCAAATGAACTGTAAACTTTAATTATGCTGAAGCAGCTGGGCTGGGAACTCTTGGTGTCCAGGTCAGTGTTCCAAGATCTTGTATGACATGGTGGAAGCTGCTGAAATTCCAGGTATAGCTTCTAGATAAAAAATAATTCGTTTTTACAACAGTATTTCTCAATAGATCTCTGGCTAACGGACAGCTTTCGTGGTTGTCACTGTTGTTGTAGTTTTAATGTTCAGCCCACTATAATCCTACTGCACATGGTCAGTGGGTATCTTGCACTAAATGCAACTGACCATGGGTGTAACACAACCCCTGTATTGGTCTAGGCTCTATTAAATGAGACAAGGTCAGTGATCACCTGCATGGATTTCACAGCAACATCAAACTGCTATAAAATGTCTAAATGCTCTCAATCTCTGTATTTTTCTTACCAGAGACTAGAAACAGTTCGCATATTGGCCCTGGGCTACAGAAGTCACTTTTGGAAGCACTGTATAGACGTGCCTTGACCATCTGAGTCACTTTCAGTGGCCGTGAATATACCATGAGGTGAGACGAAGAAAGAAAAAGAGGCCACTGAGTAGAGACAGAGGGAAGGTTCTCTGGGAGAGGAAAAATGGCTGAATCAATACTTTCTGTCAGCACAGCCAAGCAGAATTCCAGTTCTGTGAAAAGAGGGCCCCTCTCCCAGGCCTCCCATAAGCAAACGCCAGCTCCAGCCTGCAGCAATCACACTCCAAGTGTCTGCAAACATAGGGTCCCATGGCCAAATCCATGAGGAACTCAAACATATGTGAAATGGTTTTAGGCTCACTGCCTTTTTCCCCAAGCTGGCTTGGCCTGTCCCCAAAAGAGAGTCAGAAATCACTCAGCCATAGAGATGTGTTTGAAAGCACTTCAGGGGAGCCTCCATCCTTCCCAAAAAAGCTGAGGGCTTTAGGGGAGAAAAAAAAAAAAAACCTCTAAATTCATTTAATCCTCCTGAAGACAATTTTTTCTACATTTTATCATTTCTGAAATTGGTATGCATGTTATAGCCAATGTGTACACTTAGTACAGCAGTGTTCCATTTTTTTGCTCCTACTGTTTTTAAATTGATATTTTATATTGAATGGTATTTTTGAAATGGAGGAAATTAGGTATATAATTTCATTGTAAATCAAAAGCCTATGATATTTTATTTTGCTTAAGCAGACTTGTTTTAGGGAATTATACATCAAGAAAATGAATGAAGGCACTGGTCAGCCCATCTGACAGATTTCAATAATATGAATGTATTTATTGAGATCCTGCCATTTGTCAGGTATGTAACAGCTTCACCTGTATTAACTCATTTAAACCTTATATGACCTTCTGTGGTTGGTGGTCATCTTACAGATGAGGAAAATGAGGCATAAGAGAGGTTAAAATTTTTTTCCCAAGATCATACAGCTAGAAAATGTTGGAGCCAAGGTTCAAACCAATGGTTCAAACTGATGTTGATTTTGGACTTCTCAATAAAATCACCTAATCAGCTTACTGATAAAGCAAAGATGAAGTTCATCACTTACTATAATAAGGAAGAATACACCCTTGACAAGAGTCTTATTTTCTAGGAGGGATATTTATGAGGTTTGGGAGTCTGGTTTAAGGCAAGTATTTCAATGCAGGAGCCAGATTCAGATTGGCCCAACTTTCTGAAGTTGAAGGAAGAAGCAAAGTCCCCAGAGAAGGCCAAAAGCCCTGTCAAGGAGGAGGCAAAATCCCCAGAGAAGGTCAAGTCTCCTGTGAAGGAGGAGGCCAAGGCTCCTGCAAAGGAGGTCCCAAAGAAGGAAGAGGCAAAGTCCCCCGTGAAGGAGGAAGAGAAACCCCAGGAGGTGAAAGCCAAAGAGCCCCCAAAGAAGACAGAGGAAGAGAAAGCTCCAGCCACACTGAAAACTGAGGAGAAGGACAGCAAGAAAGATGAGGTGCCCAAGAAGGAGGCTTCAAAGCCCGGGGTCCAGGAGAAGAAGGACCCTGCTGTGGAAAAGCCCAAAGAACCCAAAGCTGAAGCCAAGAAGGAAGAGGCTGAAGATAAGATAAAAGCAACCACCCCAGAGAAGGAGGCTGCTGCCAAGGGGAAGGAAGAAGCCAAACCCAAAGAGAAGACTGAGGTGGCCAAGAAGGAACCAGATGATGCCAAGGCCAAAGAACCCAGCAAAGCAGCAGAGAAAGAGCCGGAAAAGCCAAAGAAGGAAGAGACGCCAGCGGCACCTGAGAAAAAAGATGCCAAGGAGGGCAAGCCCACAGAGGCCAAGAAGCCTGAGGAGAAACCCAAAGCAGAGGCCCAAGCCAAGGAGGAGCCCAGCAAGGAGGCCTCCACACCAGGCAAAGCCAAGGCAGAAAAGGCTGAGAAATCCTCTAGCACAGACCAGAAAGACAGCAGGCCTCCAGAGAAGGCCACAGAAGACAAGGCCACCAAGGGAGAGAAGTAAGGCAGGGAGAAAGGAACATCCAGAGCAGCCAAAGAAACTCAGGAGGGTCTGGGAGCTCAAGGGTTGTGTAACGAATTTTCATTTTTTCTCGCTTTTCTTGAAGAAGAAACTCTGCTTAGACTATGGGCCCTCCTTCACCAAACAGGAATTTCTATTAGCAATGTGTTAGCAAGAGAGGGTCCTCCCAACCCCCGGCCCCACACCCCAAACCCTCCCTAGGCGATGAACAATTATATTATGATAGCTTATGTAGCCGAATGTGATATATGCCGAATGCCACATGTAAACACTTGACTATAAAAACTGCCCCCTCCTCTCCAAATAAGTGCATTTATTTCCTGTATGTGCAACTGACAGATGACCGCAATAATGAATGAGCAGTTAGAAACACATTATGCTTGAGATGTCTTAACCTATTCCTGAATGCCTTCTGTTTTCCAAAGGAGTGGTCAAGCCCTTGCCCAAAGCTCTCTATCCTGGAAGAGCTGGAGCAGGTGGGGCTGGGCGCTGGCCACTGAACCATGCCAGGGCGCACTTTTCCACTGGAGTCCACTTTCAATTGCTTCTGTGCAATAAAACCAAGTGTTTATAAAAAAAAAAAAAAAAAAAGAGTTGGTTGACACAGCAAGGAAATGGTTCCAAGAGTCTTAAAGCATCAACAGTGGCTCGATGAGTCTGATAAAGTGATTTATATTGTCCTGAAAGGGGGTTATTTCCTCTGATGAGAGATGGTTGAATCATCTTTTTTTCATATAAATGGATTTTCAGGAAGTTCTTTAACCAAATCATAATTATTTGCAACATCATGTTCCTGGGTAAAAGTCTCCAGAAATCAGGTGATTTTAACGCAGACAGTGAGCTGTGTGGCTGCAGATGGTCTGTGTTCTCACCAGGTGGTTACCATCTGGTATGGACTGAAATGTGTCCCCTCCAAATCCATATGTTGAAGCCCTACCCTCCCACCCACCACCACCACAAAGTGACTGTATCTGGAGATAGGGTTTTTAGGGGGAATTTAGATTAAATGAGGTAATATGGGTGGGGTCCTAACCAGATAAGATTGGTGGCCCTAGAAGAGGAAAACAAAGAGATATTGTTTTCTCTCCCTCTTCCCCCCCTTTGTCTCTTTCCCTCTTTCCCTCTCCCTCCCTCCCCCTCCCCCTCTCTCCACCCTCTCCCCTCTTCCCCCTCTCTCCCCCTCCCTCTTCCCCTCTCCCCCTCCCTCTCCCTCTCCCTCTCCCTCCCCCCTCTCTCCCTCCCCCCTCTCTCCCCCCTCCCTCTCCCCCTCTCTCCCCCTCCCCCTCTCTCCCCCTCTCTCCCCTCCCCCTCTCTCCCCCTCTCTCCCCTCCCCCTCTCTCCCCTCCCCCTCTCTCCCCTCCCCCTCTCTCCCCTCTCTCCCCTCCCCCTCTCTCCCCTCCCCCTCTCTCCCCTCCCCCTCTCTCCCCCTCTCTCCCCTCCCCCTCTCTCCCCTCCCCCTCTCTCCCCCTCTCTCCCCTCCCCCTCTCTCCCCCTCTCTCCCCTCCCCCTCTCTCCCCCTCTCTCCCCCTCTCTCCCCCTCCCCCTCTCTCCCCCTCTCCCCCCTCCCCCTCCCCCTCTCTCTCCCTCTCTCCCCCTCTCTCCCCCCTCCCCCTCTCTCTCCCTCTCTCCCCCTCTCTCCCCCCTCCCCCTCTCCCCCCTCCCCCTCCCCCTCTCTCTCCCTCTCTCCCCCTCTCTCCCCCCTCCCCCTCTCTCTCCCCCCTCCCCCTCTCTCTCCCTCTCTCCCCCTCTCTCCCCCCTCCCCCTCTCTCTCCCTCTCTCCCCCTCTCTCCCCCCTCCCCCTCTCCCCCCCTCCCTCTTTCTATGTGCACTGAAGAAAGGCCATGTGAGCACACAGAGAGAAGCCAGCTATCTGCAAGCCAAGAAGAGAGATCTAACCCAATCATGCTGGCACTCTGATCTGACTTCCAGCCTCCAGAAATGTGAGAAAATAAATTTCTGTTGTTTAAGCCATCCAGTCTATAGTGGTTTGTTATGGTCACCCAAGCTAGCTAATGCACCATCCATACTCATAAACATTCACTTATACAGCCTCAGCTTCCCTTGCCAAGTGGCTGCAAGAATTCAATGAAATCACGTATGTCAATATGCCTTGTAAGCTGTGGAGCACTGTATGAACATTTGCTCACAACACTGTTAATAGTAAAGGTCCCTGTGGTTCCTGACTTCTTGAAGGCTCAACACTTGGGCCAGAGCTTAATGACATGGCTGAGTAAAGCAACTGAGTCTAGCAGTTCTCTGAGACAAGACTCACCTTGGGTTAATTACGAAGCTTAGCAAAGGGATCGAAGAACAACTTGGCACCAGGAAAATCCACATTCTCTGTATTCCTGACAAAATGAACACTCAGCTGTGAATTTACTGACTCTCCCTTAAGAAGTTCTAATTTGCCTTCTTGGTGCCTAGTAATTAGACAATTATTTAACTGTTTCTTTTTTTAATGACTCTCTGCTGTTGTTTGAAGACTTCTGTCTATTGTTTGTAATAAAAACCTCTGTCACATTTTTGCCTCATTATCCTTAACAAATAGTACATTCCCCAGCCCCAATCCCTGGTTCCCTTAGTGCTCCCTCCCCCAGCACCTCCCAGTCTACAGTGCCCAGAGTTTCAAAGACCAGCTGTTATCATTTTGTTGACTGAGAATTTTAGAAACTTCTGTCACAGGAACAAGGCTCCATGGGGGCTGTTGAATTAAATATCAATTCTTCAAACAGGAATTCGCTCAAAGAACAAAAGCAGCAGGAAGACAAGTGACAAATACAGGCAAGTGCTGCAGTTCTCCCACTCAGTGACTGGCAAACTGGCCCTCTCTCCCTTCCCTGGCACCCTGAGACTGGAATTCCTAGGCCTGTGGCCACATTTGGCCATGGAGAGTCATACAACTCTTCCTAGGGCTGGAGACCAAGCCCAGCCCAGCCCCAGGGTCACTCATTCTTTCATCAGAACATGAGTACATTCAAAGCAGACGACCCTTTTCACCATCTCTCGCAGTTGGCCTCATCTGAGCGTTTCAAAGGTTTTCCATTGAGCCACTCTTTCTTCAGAAGGGAGAAGAGGGAAAATAAAGTCAAAGAATGAACATTTGCTGAGCCCTATGATTTGTCATATCTGCCTCCCATGGAGTCACGGACAGAGCACAGCAGTATAGAGACTAGATCCTTGCTAGTCAAAGCATGGCCAAGGTTGGCTTCACGAGTGTGAGACCTATGCCGCCACACAGGGCCCTTCACTCACGATGGTCACACTTGGTTTGATCCTCTGCTGTTTTGTACTTTTTTTTTTTTTTTTTTTTTTGCGATACGCGGGCCTCTCACTGTTGTGGCCTCTCCCGTTGCGGAGCACAGGCTCCGGACGTGCAGGCTCAGCGGCCATGGCTCACGGGCCCAGCCGCTCCACGGCATGTGGGATCTTCCTGCACCGGGTCACGAACCCTTGTCCCCTGCATCCGCAGGCGGATTCTCAACCACTGTGCCACCAGGGAAGCCCCTCCTCTGCTGTTTTGAAATGCTTAATAATTTTACCTTTCAACTTGTGTTTTGTAAATGAAATCCAATGGTACATGGAGCATGCTCACAAGCTGAGGAGATATGGGCAACATGAATATTTACTGTTCCCAGATGCACCTTCGCATATGGCATTTGAGGTACCCATAAGCACTGAGTTCCAGTGGGCCCACAACGTGGGAGTTCAACAAGGCTCAAAGCAAGTACAAGGTGAGCATGTTAAGTCCATGACTGAGCAAGCCAGAATGCCGGCAGCCCCAAGAAACCATACCTTCCTTCGCACCAGGATCTACTTTGGAAATGGCAATCTAAGAAACACAAATTACCAAGGAACCGTATCTTCATATCTTTTCTTACATCACATCCCTGTGTTAACCAGCTGAAAATGATGATGCGGAAGGACAAGGAAAGACAGAAGGTAGGGGAACCCATAGCTCCTCGTCTGTCCAGTCCTTCCTCATCAGGAGAGGAAAGCAGAGAACACTGTGGACTGTGAGTGCATCAAAAAGTGAAATGGGGCTTTCCTGGCGGCGCAGTGGTTGAGAGTCCACCTGCCGATGAAGGGGACACGGGTTCGTGCCCCGGTCCGGGAAGATCCCACATGCCGCGGAGCGGCTGGGCCCGTGAGCCATGGCCACTGAGCCTGTGCATCCGGAGCCTGTGCTCCGCAATGGGAGAGGCCACAACAGTGAGAGGCCCGCATACCGCACACACACACAAAAAGAAGTGAAGTGGCAACAGTTGACTTAGGTGAGAACAAAATACAGATGGATGCATGAGCAATGGAGCTGAACTGTGTAATTTTGGTGATTCCACATATGAGTTAAACGCTCTTATATTTGTATTTAAAAGTGACATTGCACAATTTAAAGCTAAATGGCAAATTTCATGCTAATATTTTAAAACTTTAGTTTTCCTTTACATAGTGCTACATTAAATAACAAAACACACCATGACAAGCTGAAAGTGAGACCCTGGAAGAAGGAAAAAGCTCTATATTTTAGTACCTTTAACAACACTTTCTTCCTGCTGTTTCAGCAAAGGGCCCCGAGTTACCATGCGGCACAAAGCCCTCGGTGCTCAACCTGCGGGCAGGCAGCAGTGAATGACCTGGGAGCTGGTTAGAAACACGGCATCCCTGACCCCTCATCAGATCCTCATTTAAATACAAACCCCAGGTGACTTGCATGCAATGTGCTCATTAAAGCTTGAGAAGCCCAGGATTAGAGAATCTTTTCAGTGATTCACAGGTGTCCACTATGGAGCTGTGAGGTGGATCCATATTATCCCTCACTGACAGATGTAGCAACAGCTTAGAGAGGTTAGTGGACTTGCCCAAGGCGGTAAGTTCCCAGCTAATAAGTGGCAAAACAGAAATTAGAAGCAAATCTGTCTAGTTCCAAATCTAAGCTCTTTTCATTTACACCAACAGTTTCCAAGAAGAGTGAGCGTCAGAAATAAACTGGGGAATTTTTAAAATGCAGATCCCTGGGCCCCACCCCAGACATACCCCATCAAAATCTCTCGGCTGAGGCTTGAAAATCTGTATGTTTAAAACAGTGGTTCTCAAATGTGGCTGCACAACAGCACTACCTGGGGAACTTTTTAAAAAATCCTGACCGCCAGGCCACAGCACAGGTCAGCTAAATTGGAATCTCTGGGGGTGGAACCCGGTCATCAAAATTTTAAACCAGTTGAGAACCCCTGTTTTAAAATACTTCCAGGTGATCCTAATGTTCTCCAGGGTCTGGGCAGCCGGCTTCATACTTGCACATGCTCTTACTCACAAGGCTTCCCCGGGGCTTCTGGGCACACAGGTTAGGAAGAAGCAACTAACAACCAAACAAACACAAATGTGGGATTTCAGGAAACTAATTTTATTTCTAGAGCCAAACCAGTCAACCAGCTCTGTATGTGAAAAAACGCAGTTAGTACTCAGAATCACTGGTGTCTATTTTGTTACTAAAACTCTAAAAGTTTTAGCAGTCTTAAAGTCTTAGCAGCCAAAAGCAAGAACTCTGCACTAAGTATTTACATGTGTTTCTAAATAAACATTTGTATCTTTGGGAATAATGACATTCACTCATCATTATTCTGGAACTCTTGTCAGGTGCCTATGACAGGAGAGATAGGTGCTGTCTGTAACAGGGTGGCTGGGGAGCCAGGGACCCAAGCCCCTCTCGTGTGCAGGAAGGAGGCTGTCAGGAGCAAGTGGGGGAGGCCAGTGGCCTCCCTTGATCTGTTGGCAGAGAACCTCAGGAGCTCAGGATTAAAACGTCCCCAGAGGTCAAGAATTCAAACCCTTTCAAAATCTGACCCTGCCTACAGCATCTGGCCCAACACAAAGTTTCTCAAAGCTTATCTGGGGACCGCCACCTGGGTGCCTGGCTTCAACTGCAGCCAACTTCTAACCCCAGCCCAAACCTACCACAGCAGCATCACCTGTGGATGGCCGTTTTTAAAACCAAATTTCCCAAGTGATTCATATGCTTGTTAAAGTTTGAAAACAGCTGTTCTGATAGTGCCACCAGATAGTTCTATCCAGCGCTAGACGGCTGCAAATCCACCAAGCTAGCGCCACCCTGGGGATGTTTTGGTGATTAACTGCCTTCGTCCCCTTGAACAACACATACCTTCATAGCACTATATTTCCTATCTATCCTCTAAAGTTCATTGAAGAGTGTTCTACACATACCCTAGTAATGTAGAGAATTAGCCACGAAAAGGGTCTCCGACGTTATATAATCAAATATGCCCAATCCAGGGGTCACTTCCACGTAAGTCAAGACCAGTTCCCCTTACCGAATCTAAATAGATCCAATTGGCCTACTTTGTAAGGTTTCACTGGCACACACAAAGTTCTTGGCATTGAACTAAAACCTGCTCCCCTAACTGCAGAACAAATGGTCCCACATCTGCCCTCAAAGACTGCCCAGAACAAATCTTCCCTCTTCCACAGGACAGTCTTTTATACCCACAAATATACACCACATCTCTCCCAAACCATTTTGTTCTTTAAGCTAAATAATCCCATGTCCTATAAATGTTTCTTTTTATTAAATTCTCCTAAAATTATGTGTGTATGTGGTCTTAACATAATACATATTTTTAGTTCATGTGAATGGAATTGTGCAGTATCTCGTTGTTTCTCATTTTCTCATCAAACAGGAGGCCTTAAGAGCTATGTGAGTCTCTATGCACACCTCTTAGTTTTTTCCCTGTTGCCATCGTTTCTCCTCACCCTCTCCCCACCTTTCCTGCACCCCTGACTCTTCCTGACATCCGTGCACTCCTCTTTTTCACATGCACTCCCTTTCATCCATGTACCCTTTAAACCAAGGCACCCAGAACCGAACTTCATCTCACCCAGTGTAAACACCCAGGATACTGGAGATACATTTTAGAGGGTATATGATCCTAGATTCTCACAATAGTTACCCATCAGTAGGATCTTCAGTCGTGATGACAACCCCTCATTTAGATCATTTACCAATGATGGACATATCCCTCCTTCTCAGGCTGAATAAGCCTATAACATGGGAAACACTGTCTCCTAAATAAGACGCTGCACCCTATCTCCATGTGTTCCTTTTGCTTACAGAAATGCTTGTGGGGTTGTTAAAGGTAATCTTATTAAAAGGGACTCAGAATATTCAACAGAAACCTTCGAGAGCATCTAGCATGAAGTGCCTGAGGAGGTGGCAGCAAACTCTAAACATTTTATGAAGGAAAAAACCGAGGTCCAGAGGGCTTCAGCGACTTGCCCAGGGACACGACCGAATTACAGCCTCAGAGCTGAGTCAGGAGCCCGAGGTGTCCCAACTCTCCCAGGCCAGCTCCTCCAGCCTCCAGACGGGCCCTGCGCCCCGCAGCGCAGCACTGGGCTGTGAGCCGGTGCCCACAGCTGCCGTCCCCTCCCCCATCCTCTGATTCTCTGAAAGCAGAGCACACAAACCCAGTCTGTATTGGAGGTTCAGAGCTACAAAGCCTGCATTATTTAACACCGGCTTTAGCTATCTGAGATGGAGAATAAATAGCACTATAATAAAATCCATAAAATATACCAAATTGGATTTTTTTTTTCAGGGATGGCTCCAAGCACAAGTCGGTAATCAGAAGGTTTTCTGAAAGACTGGAAATAGTGTTTGCTGTGTTGAAATTTCCCTGAACCTTAAGAACATCCCTGTTCCCCATCATCTACTAGCTGAATACTTAGGCAGAGAGACGTGTGTTACTCTAAGTCAAGAGGAAGAAGGACATTTTCAAAAGGCCTGATAAGGAATGTCTTCTCCTCAGCTTTAGGATCCATGGCCACCTGAGGGTAAGAAGGTCTTTAGCCCTCAACACCTCCCAACACTCCCAGGGCAGCAGCCGTCAAGGTGGCAGAAGAAGTGGTAGATGCCCTTGCCAGCAAGCTGAGGAAGCTGGCAATGACGGCGAGTGGCAGGGGGGGTTGCCATCCTTTTACAGATATTTGGGTTTGCAGGGCTGCTAAGTGTGAAGCCTCCCTGTTCCTCATAAGGACTTGACCACAATTTGAATATGTCACCAGGTGATGCCTCCCTTAAAGCTTAAGAGCTGAAGGAGCCCTGTTGTCCATCAGTGTACTGAGAGGTAGCAATTAGCACACGCCCCCCCCATCATGATTTCCCTATTACTAAAGTACGTTAAAAGAAAGCCTCCAAGTTCAAGAAGGTTTCATGAGCATACTCAGTTACCTCTCTGCCAGCCCAAGTTCTTAATGAAACGACTAAATGATATTGTTTAAAGAATGAAATCATAACAGTGATAGCATGAAAGAAAGAGAGCAATCAGGGCATCAGAAAGTTTGAGGAGATCCTGGAAGACAGAAGGTGGGATGGGAGGGGTTTCACCACCCAAACACCAGAGAAAAGAGGTGCTCCTCCCAGGACAAGATGGAGACAGCCTAGCAACTTAGTGTCAATGAACATCATTAATCATTAGAGAAATGCAAATCAAAACTACAATGAGATATCATCTCACACCTGTCAGAACGGCCATCATCAAAAAATCTAGAAACAATAAATGCTGGAGAGGGTGTGGAGAAAAGGGAACACTCTTGCACGGCTGGTGGGAATGTAAATTGATACAGCCACTATGGAGAACAGTATGGAGGTTCCTTAAAAAACTACACTGATGCAGGGGACACGGGTTCGTGCCCCGGTCTGGGAAGATCCCACGTGCCGCGGAGCGGCTGGGCCCGTGAGCCATGGCCGCTGAGCCTGCGCGTCCGGAGCCTGTGCTCCGCAGTGGGAGAGGCCACAGCAGTGAGAGGCCCGCATACCACAAAAAAAGAAAAAAAAAAAAAAACTACAAATAGAACTACCATACGACCCAGCAATCCCACTCCTGGGCATATACCCTGAGAAAACCATAATTCAAAAAGAGTCATGGACCACAATGTTCATTGCAGCTCTATTTACAATAGCCAGGACATGGAAGCAACCTAAGCGTCCATCGACAGATGAATGGATAAAGAAGATGTGGCACATATATACAATGGAATATTACTCTGCCATACAAAGAAAGGAAATTGAGTTATTTGTAGTGAGGTGGATGGACCTAGAGTCTGTCATACAGAGTGAAGTAAGTCAGAAGGAGAAAAACAAATACCGTATGCTAACACATATAGATGGAATCTAAGAACAAAAAAAGGTCATGAAGAACCTAGGGGTAAGATGGGAATAAAGACACAGACCTACTAGAGCATGGACTTGAGGATACGGGGTGGGGGAAGGGTAAGCTGGGACGAAGTGAGAGAGTGGCAGGGATATATATATACACTACCAAATGTAAATTAGATAGTTAGTGGGAAGCAGCCGCAAAGCACAGGGAGATCAGCTCGGTGCTTTGTGACCACCTAGAGGGGTGGGATAGGGAGGGTGGGAGGGAGGGAGAAGAGATATGGGAATGTGTGTATGTGTATAGCTGATTCACTTTGTTATAGAGAAGAAACTAACACACCACTGTAAAGCAATTATACTCCAATAAAGATGTTTAAAAAAAAATGAATAGCAGAGAGCGGGGAGGGGCTCTGAGGCAATCAGGCAAGTTAACTGAAGAACTCTTTTTGAATCCACTGAGCTGGCAAAGTGCTTCCTCTGCTCCCAGGTATACAGAACACAAAGGGCAGAACCTTTGTCTGCTGGGAGGAAGCTTTACAAGTATTCCCACAAAAATGGGTAATTATCTAGATAAGGGTTGATGCGTGGGTGTTTCGGCAGAGAGAAGGAGTACAAAGTTTCATGCATGTCTGTACTCCACATAGACCCTAAAGGAAAGGAGGAGGAGGAGAAGGAGGAATAAGAAAAGGAGGATGGGAGAAGGGAAGAGGTCTCCTTCAGAATGCCCTCCCTTCTAACTTCAGCCGCTGTGGCACCCACAGACGAAGTGCCTGCTTCACCTCAAGATGCCCAGCACACGGCCCAAACACTCACACACTTCCCTCTCATGAGAGAAGTTCCTGTTGACAGACACCAGCCACCCACAGAGGAAACCATATCAGGAATACACACTAATTAATCTAATTAATCCAGCCCTTTATCATGTGTCTTAAGCCATAACCAGGACTCAGACATCTGAGTGAAACCTAGAGAGAATGTAGCTCCACCATGGTGATGAAACCAATTAAGTGACTCAAAACAGGTATCCCAGGGAGCACACATCAACTTAAAAAGATCTAATTAGTATGTTCTGTGACAGCAGAAAGGGTTTCACATTTCTATAAAAGAAGACAGATGTTGATCCAAAAGATGAAGAAAAAGGACCCAAACGATGGAAAACGTGGAAGGAAAAGTTAAGTGATATGGAGGTTAGAGTCAAGAAGTCCAACATCTATTTAACAAAAGTTCCAGAAGGAGAAAACTGTTAAAATGGATGTGGGTAAATAAAATATAATGAAACAAAATTTCCCAAAGCTTGAGACAGACAAGAATCTTCAGACTAAAAAATTCTACCAAGTGCCAAGTAGGATTAATAACAGAGCTTGATGAAATTTCAGAATCCCAAGGATAAAGAAAAAAAATCTTAAAAGTTTGCCAAGAGAAAATAATCATTTAGAAAAAAGGATTAAACAGTATTTTCAGTGTTTACCTTATCAACCACTTATATAGCACTTATCCCAGGCTGTTTTCTAGGCACTTTAAAAATAATAACTCCTTTAGTATTAAAGTATCACAATTCTTCTCTTCAAATAAGCCTGAGTAGTAGGACACAATCAGATAATATCTTTAAAGCTGTAAAAAAAATGATTTTTAAGGCCAGAGTCCCATACATATTTAATATGTATGGGCAAAATAAAGGCATTTTCTGACACTGAGGGTTCAGAAAATTCATGTGCCCTATGTGAAAAAAAAAATACACTAAAAGCTATCCCCCCCAAATTAGAAAGAGATAATAAAGGCAATATAAGGTACAAGAAACTGTGGTAGCCGAAGATGACCTAGAAGAAATGAAGAAAGCTGAAAAGAAACTTAGCAACGATCCAGTGGACCTTGATGCTTGGGATATCCTCTTCTGAGCACTGGTGATTTACTGACACAGGATAAAACTGACTTCTTTATGACCAGGCACTAAGCTTGGTGTGACAATGGATAATCTATGCACAATCAGAACATTGCAAACGCTGTTTGGGGGCCTAATTTTCCTAATAAACCTATAGTCAAAGCAAGAAAAAATGTCATTACAGAATAAAATACAAATGCAAATTTAAAAATACTAATGTAACAAAAACTGAAGAGAGGAACAGGGGAAGGGAGAGTGGGAAAAAATATAAGTGAAATAAATACCACATCCTTCATGTCCGGGAATCAGCAAATATAATCTAACATTAATAAATCAAGAAAAGGAAGTATTAGTGATTATTTAAGATTATAATAATTATAACAACTAAAAATCAGAAACTTTAAAAAGTAGTTACTGGGAGTATTTGGGAACTCTCTGTACTTTCTGCTCAATTTTTCTGTAAACCTAAAACTACCCTAAAATATAGTCTGTTAATTAAGAAAAAAAAGTTACTTGTGTGTATTAGGTATGTGTCTTGGTGAACATCTCCATTATGATTAACAATAATATGTTTAACCTTAGACTAAATTATCAACATATCAAAACAGGATGGAGTTTCTTGACAACTATATTTGATCTTTATTATGGCTTTTTATATATGTATCTTAAACCCATAAACTCTTTGAAAGCTCATCTGTGTATTTCCTATAGTAATTAACACAGAATTTTTATTACTATGCTCATTTAAATAAGTTGTTAGTAAAAATTTTAACGAAATGCAAGTACAAAGGCACAAATAATGATGTTCCTTACTGATTTTCAACTCTCACCCATCACTTCATGTGTGCACCGTCTAGTTAGGACGGTTTTGGCTGGGAACCAAGGTCGTTTTTGTGCCATCTGCTGCCTGTCTCGCCCTCCTTTAACCACGGCTCCCTGGTTCTGGACTGGTTTCCCAAACCTGTAGCCCTTTCCTGGGCCCTGCTGGCGATAGCTGCATCCTTCTACACACCTGACGTTCTGCTGCTTGTCCTGAATGTGATGGCTCTGTGTTGTCAGGTCTCTGAATGTCCTTCCTTACAGTGGACAGACCAGCCACCTACACTCTTCAGTGTATTCTGCATTTCTTGGTTATGAAATCCTATTCTGCAACTACTTTTGACTGATGCTGTGCCCACTTCCGAATGTGAGATGAAAGAAAAAAAAAATGGAAATAAAGGGGTAGAGAGTTGAAAATTAGGAGAGTATTTTTCAAGAGAAATTTGATCAAGGATATCTAACCCAGGTGGTCTGACGCCGCCTCCTCCAATCAAGCCAAGAGAAAGGAGCTCAAACAGAAGCTCTCAGAGAATTTAACGGGTTCTCTCTGCAGCTGGGTGGGCATAGGAATGGTGAATAATTCATGCCTGTGAAATCCAAAAGGTAAGAAAAGTTATGGCTGGCCTCTCACAACATGAGAAGAGAGAGCTTCTCATACCGAGATCCCGGCACTTCCAGTATTTGTGAGGGAAGTACACATGTGAGTGTTCCTGAGCCAGGTGTGAGCTACTCCTGAGCCTGCATGGAATCCTCACGGATCCTGAACAAGAGCCCCTGATAGGGGTAAGGGGGCCCAGCCAAGAGAGGCTGGGCAGGTGGCGAGCCGTAGGCCAGGGGCCTGAGCTGGAATACGAGTGCATTTGGATGTGTCAAGGAAACCTCAGGAGAAAGAACCCCTATGATGGTGGGGGGGCAGGAAAAGGTACTGGGGGCATTTCCAAAAGCCTATCAGGATGGCTAATGAGATAGAGTCAGCTGCAAACCTTTGTCAATCCCAAAAAGCACAGATACCAGCTCATAGCAATATTTATTAAGTGGAAAATTTTCTACCTGTAGTAGGCAGATTTCTAAGATGGCCTCCATGATTCCTGCCCCCTGGTAGCCACACTTTTGTGTGACCCCCTTTTCCTTGACTGGAAAGAACCTGTGCCTTGCTTCTAAACAACAGAATAAGCGAAGGTGAAGAGATTTTGTAAATGTGATTAACGTCCCTAATCATCTGACTTTAAGTAACCAAAAGGGAGACTCTCCTGGGTTGGCCTGACCTAATAATGTGAGCCCTTTTAAAGAGCATCTAGAGGTCAGAGATGCTCTCTCCTGTTGGCCTTGAAGAAGCAAGCCACAGTGAGCTTTACAGGTGCAAGGAAATGAAGTCTGCCTGCAAGCACATGAGCTTGGAAGAGGATCTTGAGCTTCAGATGAGATCCCAGCCCAACGGCTGGATCGCAGCCTTGTGAGATGCTGAGCAAAGGACCCAGCTGTGCCCACACCCCTGACGCACAGGAACTGGGAGATCATGAATGGGTGCCACTTTAAACCACTAAACTTGTAGCAGTTTGTTTCATAGCAATAGAAAACTAATACATCACCCTACACACACTACTCCATGAAGGTCCAAACTATGGTTAAGTAGATGAGGGAGGATGGGTTAAATTATTAGATGGGGAAAAGAAGGAAAAGTGCTGATCACACCCTCTGTCCCTTTGCAAGCGGTCAGGCTGCAGCTTGACTAACTGGAAGAGGATATACATAACAATTAAAGATTTTGTTATTACCTGGGATTGCATTTGTGTGTGGGGGGGTGTTTGTGTGTGTGTGCGTGTGTGTGTGTGTAAGTGGCCTAGCTGTCCTGGTTATCAAGAAAGGGAAGGGAAGGACACAACTAGCCCCACAGTGTGGGGATTAATGGGCAGGGAGCAATGCTGCTTTCAGATTATACCCCGAGAATCTCTCTTGGTCGGCATAAGAGTAATTCTTATTCTATCATTTCATTACTCTGAGATCTCTACATACCAAATTGGAACTGTCTGTGCCTGATACTGTGTCTTTCATCTGAGCAGACTGTCTAGTGACCCACACTGCCAGCAACCATTAAGGAGAAACTCCAAGCTTCTCAATCCCCTCAAAAGAGTTCCTTCACCCTCTTTCTGTTCCATCTTCAACCTTGTCCCTGAATTTTCCCAGCTCTGGATTACTTCCTAACCTTATTTCCTTTTTCTAGCCCTACAGTGTTTCTTTGGACTTAATCATAGATATGTCCTCCTGGTTAGCTTTAGTCCTCTTTCTTCATTAAGGTCTCTCTCTGGGTCCATATACTTATGTCTACTCTTACCTAATCACGTGAGCCCTTTTAAAAAGCATCTAGAGGTCAGAGATGCTCTCTCCTGCTGGCCTTGAAGAAGCAAGAGACGGTGAGCTTTACAGATGCAAGGAAATGAGTTCTGCCTGCAAGCACATGATTTTGGCGGAGGATCCCAAGCCTCAGATGAGGTCCCAGCCCAACAGCTAGATCACAGCCTTGTGCCTGACCAAGCCCTGGCCCCTATGACCCAACCTTGGCACTGGTCCAGTTGATTGGTATCCTCACCAAGACCATCACAACCCCCCAGAGACTTTTCATTTGTGATTGTGTAGGTGCATTTTTTCTTCTGGGCCCATCGTGAATCTACAACTAAAGGGGCCAGCCCAGCCCAAGAGAACATCTAGAGGTCTGAGATGCTCTCTCCTGCTGGCCTTGAAGAAGCAAGCCACGGTGAGCTTCACGGGTGCAAGGAAATGAATTCTGCCTGCAAGTACATGAGCTTGGAAGAGGAACCTGAGGCTCAGATGAGACCCCAGAGTGTCATACATACTGAGGGTTTCAAAGGGCCTTGGAGGTAACTCCAGGACAGACCTACAGCGTAACAGATGGTGCGAGACAATGCACCCTACTATGAACACAGGCCCAAATCCCACTGCTGTAGCTGAGGAATGAGAGGAGCTGAGAGCCATCGCCATCGCCAGTCCTAAACTTGAACTCTGAGAGTTCAAGGGTCTTCTCCTTGTGATAACTACTCTAGCCCCACACCCAGAAGAGTGCCCAGCGTTTGGTTCATGTTCCATAAATGTCTATCAAAGGGATGAATGGCTGAAGAAATTCATTAACCCCACCAGCCCCATATTAGTTCCAAAATGACCCGGCAAGTATACAGTTTTGTCTAACAAATGGATACACACTTAGCCCCCCACTCTCTCTCCTTTCGCCTCTCTCCTTCCCTCTGCCGTTTTTTCTATCTGCTTCAGTTTTGTCCACCTCTGTGTCCATGTCCCCAACTCTCTCTGCCCCTCACGTCTCTAGCTGACCCTTCTTGGACTCCTCTAATCCTACTCTCCCGATTTTTCTTCTCTCCCCATCTCATGCCTCTATTTTACCCCACCCCCTCTCATTTCCTGTTACGCCTTTCTTCACCTTGACTTTCTCTCTTTGCACCTCCTCCTCCTACCCCCTCATCTGTCCCATCCATTTCATCTCTCCTTCAGCATACCACCTGCCTGGCCATAATACTAGTTTGAAGTACATTTTATTTGTGATGTCTAGTGATTAAAGTTTTATGTTCCTTGTTCTTAATTAACTTATCATTCATCCTGTGCCCATATATTGCTGTTGTATATTTCAAACAATAGATATACTGCTGATAAAGCTATTTGTAAATCAGTGTTCTGTAAACGGAATCACATTTCAAATGTACTAGAAGAACTTGCCAAATAAAAGAATCCTTTGATGAAAAATTAAACAATTCTCAATAATACCAATTTTTTGTAAATCTGAGGTTTCAGATAATGGCCATGTGAAATAAAATGAACTCATTTTAATGCCACCAACCACAATCATGCCGACCCAGTTTGGGTTATCTCCTCAAGATAGATATTAGATCTCAAAAAAGTCTGTAGAAGGGACAAAATAATTTCTCTGGGAGGCTCTTCTTTATGAAAATGGAAGTATTGGAAGATGAAAAATGAGTGAGAACATGTTCAAAGCCTGCAAATTTATAAAAGGTAAAAATACAAAGAGTGTTCATTTATTATATATATGCATGTATTGTTACTATTATATTATATTCCAGGCACTCGGGTAGGTATTGAGGATAAAAACTTCATTAAGAAATAGTGACTGCCCTCAAGGACTCACATGTAATAGGAGACAGAGACACATAAATAAGTAATTTCAAAACAATGTGTAAGTATTACAAATAATAGTAGCATGCATTAAAAAACAAAAAGGCTCAGCAGTGGCACCAAGTGGGGAAAACTTCACAAGAGCAGAAACTGGGTGTGTTTTGTTTGCTGTTTTATTGTGAGTGCTAGCACAGAGCCCCACTTATCTTAGAAGCAGTTCTTGTTAAACTGTTGCATGATCCACTTTGCTGTGGTGGGAGTTGAAGGGGGCAAATGACAAAAGGTGTCATTGAGGAGAAGGTAGTAAACCAGGCCTTCAAGGAAAATAGATGTTCTCTAGAAAGACAAGGATGGAATCAGCATTGGGTAGAAGAAGCCATGCATTTAAAGTACAGAGGTGAGAGAGAACACAAACTTCAAGAACTAAATTTTGAGCAAGCACAACTCATTCACAAAGGCCCTCTCTCACATTATCAGTGGAAAGATAATTTAATTCTTTCATGTGCAGTTCAACATTTTGTTTTTTCTCTTGATGCCTTTCTCTGTTCTTACCATTGAGTTTCTTCCTGTCCCTCTCATGCCTCTTTGCCCTAATTGGTCCCTCAAGGGTCTACTAATTCTTCCCACTGCCAGCCCTCTCCTTTGTATACTCCTTAGTTACTGTCTTATCACAACTGTTTGAGGTAGTTCCCTACCAGGTATATGTTAAGGCAAAAATGTGCTTTCATTCTAAATACATACTGGATTGCCCCATAGGACCTGTTAGATATGGTATACTACTATGTGGGTTTCCCTAGGTACCATGAACTTACATGCAAAATTTTCCAGGACAATGCTTATTTCAAACACTCTCAAAGTCCCTGAAGTCTGAATATTTCATCTCCTATCTCTGTCTCCCAGTCCGATCTCACAGCATGAAGCATCAAAAAATTCTTTTGTCAGACCATTTGTCACACACAATTTTTGCTTCAGAAAATCCAAAGACTAGATTGAAGGAGTCTTGTCTCCTATGGCAGTTTGTGTGTCCTAACATTTGCTACAACAGCTTCCCTACTGCGAGGCTGCTCTAGAATGGGAGGTGCGTGTCTGTAACAACTGTGAGCCTACTGGCTGAAAACTGGAGGTCACAGTGCCCTTAGGAAGGGCGGGAAAGGTGACAGAGAGGCTGAGGCAGGACACATAGCACATGGGCTTTGCGGCCAGACAAGCCTAAATCCAAATCCCATCTCTACCACTTAATGAGCTAAGGAACTGCCTTCCACTGAGTTGGTCTTGGCCCATCTAAGTCCTCTTCCTCCTCCACCTGGGGGTGAAATTGAGCCAGGAGGTTCTCTCCTAGCAGCTGGAGTGTGTCACCCAACAGTATGTAATGCAACACGTGCCAATGGCCTTCCCCACCCCAAGGCTGCCTCCTGCTCACAGACACACAGGCTGCTCTGCCACCTGCACTTGCAGGCATGACCCACACCCGAACCCTTGTCTCCTCTGATTAGTCTCCCATTGACTCAACCCTGCTCCAGGGTCTCCGAGCAATAATACCCCAAAGCGAACCTCTGACCCACACAGCCCCTGCAGCATGGGCAGGGGTCCTTACCTGGGGGTCATGAGCTAGGCAGGGGCTCTTTGCAAAGCTTAGATTTGCATCCTGGCCTCCCAGTTCTCCTGTCCCTCACCTCAGGTATGCTGCATGACGTTACGGAGGTTCATCCACACAGATGCACCCAGGCCGGTTGAGGACATTACTCCTCTACAGCCACACAACTGCAAGGGAGGGGTCCTTTCCTAAATCACACACACACTAGATGCACCAGCAGTGGCCCTTCTTCTGACTAAGTCAATGTCCTCCAGGCAGCTGCCCGTGCTCTCCTTTGCTTGCTTGCCCTCCCCCATCACATCCCCACTGTCTTCTTGCACATCTTTCTCTTCCATTTTTTCTCTCAACTCCCCTTTGATTCCCTTCACATGCCTTGGTCACTGTATGAAAATATGAAGGCTGCACATTTCATCATGAGTTATACCAGATCCTCTCAATTCTGACTCCTCATGACCCCAAAGCAGCTGCCTGAAGCCAAGGCACAGGAAGGACGGCACAGCAATGTGTGGGCAGCATTATCTAAGAGCTAAAATACGTACCCCATTTACATGGCAATTTGCATTTGTGTATAAATTATACATCAATATGTATCCTCCCAAGAGAGTGAGTTACTAAAATAATTTTGCTACTTTCAAACTTGCCACTGCTCAATTTTTCTTCTCTCCCCTTTGCAACAACACCCACGCATATCTACTCATTCCTCAGGAGAAAGAGAGTGAGGGAAAAGAGGGGAAGGAAGAAAGAATAGGATAAGAGTGAAGTAGAGGAGAAAATGGAACACACAGGGGATAAAGATCAGAAAAGGAAAATACTGATGAAATAATAAACATTTTTGAGCAATTAAATAAAGGCTACCACTGTAATGAGCTTATAATGATGCTTAAACACAATCTAATCCAACTCAAAGAAAGCAAAATAAATATAAAATCAAATATATGCACCCTCTCCATAATTTCCTACTTATGTCAGATAAAATTAGAGCCTGGGCTTCCCTGGTGGCGCAGTGGTTGAGAGTCCACCTGCCGATGCAGGGGACGCGGGTTCGTGCCCCCGTCCGGGAGGATCCCACATGCTGTGGAGCAGCTGGGCCCGTGAGCCATGGCCGCTGAGCCTGCGCGTCCGGAGCCTGTGCTCCGCAACGGGAGAGGCCACAACAGTGAGAGGCCCACGTACAGCAAAAGAAAAAACAAAAAAAGAAAGAAAAAAAAATTATTAGAGCTTAAGTTCTACAGACAGCTTCTCTAATAGGTCACTTTGACATGCATATGCATAGACTCAGCCTTTTACCAGTAAGCAAATGTCACAAAATACTTGAACTACAACTGTTTTGTGCCCACATTAAACTGGCTTTCTATGTGACACTGGAAAAGGATCAAGCAAGACACAGTGTGTCACAGACAATGCTAGTCCTATAAACCAAATTCACTGAGAACTTCTCTCCCTGACCCCAGTCCATCCTACCCCAGCTCAGATCTCCAGGCAGCAGTGTATTCACTGTAGAAGTCCTACTTCCCTGACCAATCACTTTCTTTCTCCTAGGAATCTGAACTTGGAATTCAGAGATGTTGGGCAGCTTTTGGACTCTTCACCCTAACTCAGGAGCTGCATTTGCCCTTAGGATACAGCCAACTTCCACAGGCAGAAAGAAACACAAATAACAATGGCAGTGAGAAAGAAACGCAGTAGCAGGGAGAGCTGGAGGCTGACATCACGTCTGTGCCTAGGTTTGATGGATTCCTAGTAGCTCCAGGCTGCAATCCTATTTTCTGCCCTTGAAAACTCTGGGACACCTGTGTGTCCTTACACTAAACTCGCCCCTTCTGTTCCAGCCAGTTTGCATAGGTTTCTGTTATTTGCACCAAAAGAACCTTGACTTAGACTATTTAATAAAATTAATCCGGAGGCATTTCCAATTTGATTTTGAATTTCTAATTTTTTAAATATATTTGATGTGTTTCTGACTAATAAGATTTCTTTTCTTTTCCTATTAAATAAATCTGAACTCTTCAGGATACAGTCCATTTGTTTGAGGAACTTTCCTTAACAGCGTTATATTTTTGGCCATAAAAATATCGGATACTGTAGGGACATGTATCACTTTGCGTTGCACAAAAGATTATGACTTTGTGAATTGCACATCTTGGAAAATAAAATACAGTGAAGTTCAATAAAATTCTCACCCGCGGGTCTCACTTCTTCATTTCCACCCTCAAAATACCAATACCTTATTAGATGTGAACAAACATTGGAAATGTGCTAATTCAGTTAATAAATGCATGGAAAGAGCAAAGGCACAAATAATGAAAAAAAGTGGCAAGAAGGAGGCAATAATTAAAAAAAGGAATACATCTGATAAATCCTGCAGGGCAGGCGGCAGGCTTGATAAGTAATTTATTACAATAGAAAAGAAAGTGGAACGTGGCTGAGGAACAGAACCGAGAAGAGGAACGTGGGCCAGCCAGAACGTTCTCTCAGCCATACTTGTGTGGAACACTCAGAGTTTAATATCAGAACCCCATTGTACATTCTTTCTAGTTGGTTGTATTACCACAGGCCAAAGCTAATGTATGATAAAATGCACATCCATAGCGTTGCACAATACTGAACCAGTAATTCTCAACTAATTTTTTTACATTTCAACAAAGAAATATGTTGCAAGTTCATAATAGTAACTTATATAATAATTCATGCACTATCCATCCCTATGATAGGAACAGACTGGGAGCTACACATGTGAACAAGAGACACCAGCCCTGCCTTTAGATGATACAGGTTTTAGCTCAGTCCTCTGTTCATGCTCTACTTTCTCCACTCACAGCTACTAATATAACTCATGTTGGATTGAAAAACATAAAACCATGATTATTATTTTTAATATTCAGTCGCTACTCTATGCCAGGGACTGTATTGGGTGCTTTCTGTATATATTACATATAATTTTCTTTGTAACTCTGCAGGGTAGGTATTACATTACCTGTTTTACAGATAGGCGAATGGAGGTTCAAAGAAATTAAGTAACTCGCCCATATCACACAGTAGGTAAATGAGGGAGCCAGGACTGAAGCCAAGTCTCTCTTAAGCCAGAGTCTACATATTTCTATTTCATCTGGACTCAACATAAACTACAACAAACTGTCTCTGAACAATGAAAAGAAAGGCATTTTCTCAGTCACTCAGTTGCTTATTCATTCATTGTACCGATTTTGTACTGGGTGTCCACTACCATAGCGTGTGACATCAAAGGGCACCACTCACAATGCACCCCATGAGCCACTTCCTCCAGGCGTGACAATGTGGCCGGTGCTCTGGAGCTACACAACTTACAGACCTCAGCTACCATCGAACAAGGTATCCTGAATGACGCAAAACTAAGGAAGAAGCGCACCGTCGACTGTGGGGTTAAAGAAAACCCTCACTAACCTTAAAACAAAAGAAACTGTAGTAACTCCTCAAGAAAGGGAAAAACACAGTGGACATTCCAAAGGGAGCATCCAGCTTCCCCAAGGGCCGCTTGAGGAGACTAATCAAGGAGCCCTTTAAATGTAACCAGGAGCAATCTGCCAGCAGCACAGGTGGCCTGACAGGGCCCACTGCTGCCAAATACATTCAAAGACACCGCAAGGAAGCAAGGCAAATGGGAAAAGCTCTTTACATTTTTTAATCTTCTGTGTTGATTTATCTTCCCCTGTGCTATGAGTGGAAGTAAGGCATTCTCCTGCCTCCCCCCAGTTTCACCTCCTCCCCAACTTACACACACACACACACACACACACACACACACACACACACATACACACACCAACTTAAATTTATAATTCATTGGTGTTCCTCTTCATTCAGGTTTCAGTGACTCAATTTTAGGCAATGTAAATCTGTGTTCTCTTGCTACCTGCCCTGGCTCAATAATCACTTGTCAGTGTACTGACTATACGTGAATATACATGAAATTAAAGGACATTTGAAAAGACCTGTGGTTCTAAGACTAGACATTAGAAAATATTAAAAAGTAATGACTCCATATTTAGACACCAAGTAAACTTGCCTTTATGTTATTTCTTTGGCTCATGAAAATCTGATAATGCACTTATGCCTCTAAAGTTAGGTATATTAGGTCAGGGATCCAATTTTGGTTTTCTTTTCACATATCTAACATGATCTATTGCTACAGTTCCATAAAAATATTAAATTGATGCCAATCACATATATATATATGAATACACACACACACAAAGTCCCCCACCCAGAGATAAACTGCATCTGTTCTTCATTCCCCTCCTTCCATTGGTATCTAAGTTACTGAGGAAGAAATATATTAATTTTTTGCTCTAGTAGTCAGAAGATTAGAAGCATTAAAACAGATGCACCACAGTCATGTTTATTTGAGGGTTTTTTTTTTTTTAATCTAAAGACCAAAAGGAAGCAAATCTAACTGGTAGATACATAAATCAGGGCTACATTCTCAAATAGATTATTTTCTAGCTGCTGACTTTCCTCTCTTGCTCTATCTAACACCTCATATTTGCAAATACAGGGTCTGTTTCATAATGAATCTCCGGAAGTCCTCCCTGTCACTCAGTCATCCAGGGAGCAGTCCTCCATGGCATGGCACGTCCCTTCACAGGCGGCTACACCTGTTCAGAAGACATCAGAGATTCCCCAGTGGGGAATAAAACCACAAAACAGAAGGCTTTAAAGTCAAATAAAGATTTCAGTGAGAAAGGTTGTTTTAGTTAGGGGAGGAAGAGAGCTCAGAGAAGACTGACTAGACTCAGACAACGAGTGTCCTCTTCAGTACAAAGGGAAATGCAGGTAAGTGGTGCCTCAGAGCAAACCAATCCTGCCCAGTCCTTAGAAACCTGAGCTTCAAAAAATACAGGTTCCTGGGTGCCACCCAAAAACTGTTGCTGAATCAAAACCTCTGGGTATGGAGCCTAGGAATCTGTACATTTTCAAAGTGCACCAGATGATGGAGTTTATTCCAGTTTCAAACCATGGCCTTTTAAGACACACAAATTCATACTGTCTTGTCCTACTAGAAGCTGACGAAGATCCTGAAGGGGAGACAAGTCACTGGGACCCTTGAGACCCTGTTTAGGGTGGGGAACTGAGAGGCAGAGCAACAGCAGTTCTCAGTGAGCAAACCGTAACAGGAGATGGATATAATTTAGACATGAGTTCACAGCTCTGGAATTAAGTGGCAAGAAGAGGAATGGAAGGGAAAACGTAGATGCAGAAGGTATTAGACAGGAAAACTTAATAGACTGTGTGGACTGGTTGAACAGGAGGTATGTTCAGACATAGTGATTCTGAGCTCTGGATGTGTGTCCCAGAACCAGCATTTTCTGTCCACCTCCACAACCTCCACTCTTGTCCTTATCTGCACTATTGCAATAGCCTCCAGACCAGTGTCCCTATGTCCACTTCGGCCCATTCCCTGCCCATCCATTCTCTTGCTCATAGATCATGGTCACCTAAAACTACACATCTGATCGTGTTATCCCCTTACTTAACATGGCCTCAAGGCCCTTCTTGATCTGACTCAGCCTCATCCCTTTCCACTCTCCCTTCCATGTCACTTCTCTACTCACATCATTTTCTTTGACTTGCACAGTTTCTTCCCACCACCACCCCCACTTCCAAGACTTTTAGTAAGGCTGGGTTTTATGCCTGGGATGTTCTCATCCAACCCTGATTCATTTCTCAGATCTCAGGTCAAATATCAGTTCTGCAGGGAAGATGTCCACCACCCCGAGTCTGTCAGGTCCCTTGTTATACATTCTCATGGCTCCCTGTACTTTTCCTATGTAGCTCTTCTCATTCATGTAGTGAAGTATATTTTTGTGATTACATGATTAATGTCTAACTCTCCCACTGGAAATGCAAACTCCACTAATGCAGAGACCATATCTTTCAGTCCCTAATCTACCCAACCCCTAGAACAGTGTCTGAACTATAGTTAATACTTGTATTTACTAGGAAAAAAAAGAAAGCCAATGCTTGGATGGCTGGGAGAATAAGAGTACCACTGAAAAGACAGGGAAACCAGGAAAGAAGAAAATGAAGCACTTGATTTCAAGTACTGATAATATTTGACGGCAGCAAATGCAGGTGGATTTAAGTCAAGATAATAATAATAATAATTACAATGACATTTGACGTTAACAGATAATTGATAATGTATGTTGTGCTCTAGGGCTGAAAATAAAAACTTGGAACATATAATCATTTAAGTGGTAGTTAATTCCTGAGAAATCCAAATGAAAAAGTACACATAAACAATATCAGAGAACCAAATATTGAATCTTGAGGAACACCCATGGTTAGCAGGTGGGAGGGCCAAGTGAGAGAAGGATGGACCAGATGGACACGACCAACCAGGATGGTATAGTGAAATGGAGAGCACAGGGAGGGGTTTGCCAGATCTGAACTGTCAGTGAAGTTAAATGCAGCAGAGAAGACAGGATGGTGAGGATTGAACAGGCTACTGGTATTGGCACAAATTTGCTCCTTGAAAAGCTGAGCACTTGAAACTCTCATGGAGCTTGGGTAAGAGAAGTTGGGAGGTAGATAAAAAGCCTATTTTCCAACACCTCCACATGTACATCTGAAAATGTAACCCCATCCTTAGAATAGGTCATTGTGCCCCGCAGTAGGCAGATTAAAGGCTCTTGAGATGGAGCCCCTTCTCACTGTTCTACTCCCACTCAGATACTTGAGCTCTGTTTCCACTTTGTTCAACATCATCTTTCCCGAAAGCTTGCCGACCTAGCACACACTGTGTGGTCAGGTGTGATGATTCACCATGCCTTCCCATCGCCTTCTGGATGGTGGCATCTTGCTCTTATTGAAGAGATATTGGAGAAGGCATCAATGGTGAAGGAGCCGGCCCAAATCTGCTCCAAATTAGAACCCAAATTGGTTCTAATCTGAACCAACTACTTGACACATCCTCAATGAATGTTTACGAATCCTATGGTTGATGTTATGGCCTTTGATCTGTCTTCAATGTACACATTTTTTATTTCAGCAGGGCAAAATTTGTTGTGTTATAAGTATCTGTGAAACTTTAAATGTGAATGCAAAAATCCAAATATATGGCAGCATCCCTTCTTGAGATGCTAATTGGCAAACATAAAGGAAGACTGTGGTTTGGGGAAAACCACAGAAAATGTCAGTTGATGGAAGCTGGGAGTTTCTACTGGTCCATAACAACCCTGATGCCTTACAGTGTGTAAATCAGATAAAGGTCAAAGAAGTCACTAAATTTAAGCTTTCCCATAAAACGATAAGGTAATACTGGAAATCAACATATGTACCCCATCATCGAACTTAGAGCACAGGAAAAAAAAACAAGAGTTAAATAAACAGAACTGATCAATTTGCATCCAGAAGTGACCACTTAGAAAGCTACTTTCTTCTAATATTGATTAGCAGACAGATGAAAATCTAAAGAAAAGAGTTTTACCAAACTGTTGCTCCCCACCCATTTGCCAGTTCACTTGGCAAATGTGCCCACCTGTGGACAAACCCATCCTTGGTTCCCCAGGACCAGTGGCATAATCAGTGATCAGAATGTTCACATGTGAACTTAGAGACCCGTGATGAAGCGTAACAAGAAGTTAAACTCCTCCAGCCCCTTGCTTTGACATCATCAGCCTTGTGTTCTCTGCCCGCCTGTGCACCCAAAGGATAGATTTGCTCATTATAAGCAGCCCCAGATATATGAAGAATGGCTTTAATTGTCTGCAATTTCATGATGAGCCATCAGTGTATAATCTAAAAGTGGAAGGAAGCAGACGGTAGTCCCACTCTCTCTTCAGTACATTCAGACCACATCTGACATCCATAATCCACCCTCAGAGCCATACTTTATTAGGGATGTAGACAACCTGAAGTAAGTCTAAACCTCAGTAGACAGAAGGCCTCACACAATGTCATGTGAAAACACGTTGAAGAAATTGAGGCTATTCTTCTCAGAGAAGAGTAAGATGGGGTAGGATGCAAGGTAGGGAGATAGGGGGGTAACAGTGCATTGTTGAGCTGTCCACCGATGTCATTGATTTTTCCATCTTCCCCACTATACTGTGAGCATCCCAAGTGCAATGACCATTTTTCATCGTACTGGGGCTCCAGGGCAGGTCTGGGCCCATAAAAGATACTCAATAAATATTTGGCTTTTAAAAAAAGTGAATGAATGATAATTGCCTTCTAATTTTCAAAGAAATGCGATGTGGAATTTGTTCTCTGCGGTCCCAAATAATAGGATCAGGAACAATGAGTAGAGAAGGTATAAGGAGAAAGCTTTCATATCAGTATAAAGAATATCTTCCTACAGAGCTCTTTAGAGAATGAACACTTCTTCCTCGGAAGTATCGAACAGAGACCAGCCAAGTTTGGGGCAGTGACAATGATGCAGAGCAGATTCAAGCATCAAGTGAGTTTACTTAGGTCATGGCTCTCAACCCTGGCTGCACAGTAAAAACACTTAGGGTTTTGTTTTTGTTTTAACACAGATGCTTAGGCACAATCCCAAGAAACTTGGTTTCCGTTGGTCTAGGACATCAGTATGTTAAAATACTCCCCAGATTATTCTACTGTGCAACTCTAGTTGAGAATCATTAGTCTAGATGAAAATGTAAGGTTCCTTCCAAACTTAGATTCTATGATTCTACATCTCAGGAAATGGGAGCTTCCACTCAAAATACTCCAATTTTGACTGACTGCCTAGCTCATTAGATGTTCTCTAATGCTGATTAAACTAATGAGGCATCTAAGGCAATATTCCAAACAGAAGGACAGAAAATTGGCAAGAGACAGAGAGAGAAAGAGACAGAGAGAGAGACAGAGAGAGAGAGAGCACAAGCTGTATTAAAGCACATATCTTAATTTGTAGTTTGTGAATTCTAAATAATTGAATTTGCACTTTATCAAAATTTCAGAAAGTACTGGCTGTCCAAACACAAAAAGTTCTTCTCCTGATGTTTCCTGATATGGAACCATCAGCAGTTGGATCAGCAGTAGGTGTGGATTTAATCAGAGACCTCAAAATTCTCAAATCTCAAAATGCTATCTGACCTTTCAGCCTGAAGACTGAAAATACCCCAAGTGAATGGGAGAGTACATATGGTTGTTAGAATGCAAGTAGGTGACAATCAGATCATTTCATATGCTGCTTTTCACCCTGAACTATTTTAGTAAAATTCTGCTCTTTGGTAAATGAATAATTCACTTATATTTCAAATGTATTTTAGATGTAGCATATTTGAAAGCAGGATAAGATATATTTAAATAATATGTTATCACTTTTTAATAGGTTGAGAAGTGGTTTGGGGCATTGCTCGAGATAGAAGCGGCCAGTCAGCTGCGCACCTAGTAAAACAGAGATGGGATGGCCACTCGACCCTTTTCTTCAATCCGATAGCTGGAGGCAAATTCCACTGGATAGCTTTTACAGTTTGAGATTTCCAGTTTCAGGTTTCCTTTAACTTACCTTCCCAGATCCTGATTTTGCTACCTAAGTCCGTTCAGTACTTAGTTGCCACTACCTGTTGTTCCATATGATTGAGGATTCAATTCATTTACATTTACATTCATAGACGAGACCATAATTCTAGAATAAATGTATCATATCATTAAAACATAAAAGTCTTAAAAACATACTTAGACAAATATTATTAATTTCCAACAAAGAAAGTTGCAGGGTGGGAAGGCACAATGCCAGGTCTATAATAAGTGTTCAAAGATACTAGAATGCAGTGACTAAAGGTCAGTTTTTCAAGCAGAGACAGGTATGTGATATCTACCATTCAAGTAACACAGATAGTGCTTTTACACAGTATGTTTAAAGAGAATGGTTAGGGATGATTACTATATTCTTGGTAAAAAGCTTCAGAAATTGAAAACGTTATTACTTTCAAGGATAAAAACCCCACCTGGTACTAAGATTCATGGCAAAATAATTTTATCTATACAAACATTGTCTCTTTTTATACTGCTTCTTGTAAAGTAAGTACTATAATATAAGAGGAATTGGGTAAGTGAGGTTTTCGATTTTAAATAGGATGATAAGGGAAGGCCCCACTGAGAAGGTGACATTTGAGCAAAGACCCTAAGAAAGTGAGGGAACTATGAACATCTGGAGCGAGAAAGTTCCAAGCAGAGTGAACAACAAGTGAAAATCTCGTGAGGCAAGAATGGCTGGAGTATTGGAAGCCAGGGTGGTCACTGACACACATAGTTAGAGAGGAGGGGGCTACTGAGGCTATTAGGACATTAGCTCAGAAACAGGTGTGAAGGGACTTCCCTGGTAGTCCAGGGGTAAAGAATCCGCCTTCCAGTGCAGGGGACGCAGGTTCAATCCCCAGTCGTAAGATCCCACATGCTGCAGGGCAACTAAGCCCACGCCACTATTGAGCCCATATGCCTCAACCAGAGATCCTGCGTGCTGCAAACTACAGAGCCCATGTGCTCTGCAGCCTGCATGCCACAACTAGAGACAGAAAACCCACATGCCACAACTAGAGAGACGTCCATGCATGGCGAGGAAAAAAAAGATCCCACGTGCCACAACGAAGACCCAACTCAGCCAAAAATAAAAATTAATTAATAAATTAATTAAATATTTAACAACAACAACAAAAGAAACAGGTGTGAAGAACCTTGTAGTAAGAGCTTCATAAGGACTCTGGCTGTTACTCTGAGTGAAATGTGGATCTATTCAAGGTTTTGACCAGAGGAGTAACATAATTTGACTTTGTTTTTTTTTTTTTTTTTTTTTTTTTGTGGTACGCGGGCCTCTCACTGCTGTGGCCTCTCCCGTTGCGGAGCACAGGCTCCGGACGTGCAGGCTCAGCGGCCATGGCTCACGGGCCCAGCCGCTCCGCGGCATGTGGGATCCTCCCGCACCGGGGCACGAACCCGTGTCCCCTGCATCGGCAGGCAGACTCTCAACCACTGCGCCACCAGGGAAGCCCTGACTTTGGTTTTTAAAGGATCACTCTGACTGCCACGTTGAAACTCCACTACAGGGGGCCAGGGCAGAAGCATGGAGGAATCATTCAGGAATGACGCTGTAATAAGCCAGGTGAAAGAGGATGGTATATGGGACCAGGGTGATAGCAGGAGAGGTGATAAGAGGTGGTCAGATTCTGGACATTTGAGCATTTTGAAAATAAAACCAGTAAACTATACACTGAAAGTAGAATGTCAGATAAAAGGTAAGTTAAGAATGACTTCAAGCACTTGGGGCCAAGCAACTGAAAGGGAGGAACTGCCCTTTATTGATAAGGAAAAATTAGGAGGATCATTAGGGGGAGAACAGAAGTTCAATATGAGACATACTAATTATTTAACATGCCTATTAAAATTCAAGTAGAGAGTTGGGTAAGCATACGATTATATGCATTTCAAGTCCATGGGAGAGTTGCAGGCCAAAGATAAAAATCTGGGAGTCTTCAGCAGCAGATGATGTTTAAATCCATGAGTCTGGATGGGCCTGGGTGTAGGCAGAACAGGGGAGACATCCAAGGACTGAACCCTAGAGGATCCAATATTTAGAAGTCAAGAAGATCAGGCTGCACCAACCAAAGTGACTGAGATGGAGTGGCCATTGAGGTGTGAGGAAACCAGAAGAGTGTGATGATCCAAAGGAAGAAACTGTTTCAAGAATATAAGAGTATAAGCAAACATGCTAAATGCTGTGACAGAGCAATTAGAATCAGGACTGGGAACTGTTTCTACCAATGGGGAAGGCACTGATGGTCACTATGCGTAGTTTGGCGGGAGTGGAGGAGATAAAAAGCCTGAGTGGAGTGGATATAAGACAGGAGGAAAGGGAAGGGGATCAAGATGGTGGAGTAAGAGGACATGGGGCTCACCTCCACCAACAAAAATACATCTACATGTGGAAACTGGCACAAGAACTCCTACACAGCCAAGGCTGCAAGGAAGATTCCCACGTAATTGGGTAGGATGGGGGAAAAAGCACTGAATCAAGACCCATGCTCCTAGGAGGGAACTAAGAGGAAATGGAAGACCACACAGATGGACTCTCATCCTGGAGAATGAGCAGGTCAGGCCACAGACAGGGCGTCCCAGTCCTGGGGTCATATGCAGAGGAGACAAGACCCCTTGGCTGCTTAGAGAACAGCTAGGCCAGAGAGAAGGGCTGGAGAAGCCTAGACTCCACTCACAAGGAACGACAGGTGCTGGCTTGCGACCAGACAGGGCAGAGAGAGGTCTGCCCTGGTGAATGCCACCTCACTGCACTCCCCAACCCAAGCCGAGTGAACACCCCAGCCCTGCTCACTCCACGCCACAGCTTGGCCCTGGATCTACGGCAGCCAGGTCCTGGGAAAAGACTTGGTCTAGGGATGCTGAGGTGACCCGGGGGCCTGAGGTGTGGTCCAGGTGGGACAGTGGCAGCCATTGTTAGCACTTACTCAAACAGCACCCCAGAAGCAGCCCAGACTTCTGACAGCAGCTCAGTCACTCGAACCCCTGCAACCAACACATCGAGATCCCCAGTCCCTGCTGAGCAAACACTCTGACCCAGCCCACTCCACGCCATTACCTTGCACTAGATCTGGGACAACCACACAGAGGAAAAAACATGACCTTGGACTGCATCTGAACAGAGGCACAGATGCCTTCACAGGTAGTGCATCAGACCTCTGAAAGCACACAATCCCCACTTATTACAGCTACTCCTCTCCTTTGGGGCAAAGGCCCCAGTGCAGGGAGAAGAAAAAAAGACACTTAAAGAGAACACAGTCAGCTGGAGCCTGACCCTCAGGGCATCAGCTCCATCAACTTGGGGAGCAGACCTCAACCCTGACAGGGCAGTGACGGCCACTGAGCAGAGAGGAAGTCCTGCCTCACGCTCTGCACAGGCTCTAGCTCTTCCAACACCAGTCACACCCCCTATCAAGGTGATAGCAGCCAGAACACCCTGAGGAAAGACACGGCTGGTAAACACAATAAATCCAGTCATCACACCAAAGACATCAACAGAAGGAATCTCACACATAAAAACACCCCTTCAAGACCACAGTAGATTAACTGTTTCACCTAAATTCATAAAGACAGAGGAAGTTAAATAAAATGAAAGGGCACAGGAACTACTCCCAACTGAAAGAGCAAGAGAAAACCTCTGAAAAAATAAATAATGAAACACAGAAAATCAGTCTATCAGACACTGAGTTCCAAAGTTGGTAATAAAAATGCTAACTGAATTAAGAAAGAGAATCAATCTAAACATAGATCATTTTAAAAAGGAACTAGAAACTATAAAGAGAACTCAATCAAAAATAGATAATTCAATTCCTGAGATAAAAAGTACTCTAGAAGCAATGAACAGCTGACTAAATGACACAGAAGAATGCATAAGTGATCTGGAAGATAGAATAATGGGAATCACCCAATGAGAAGAGCAGACAGAAAGACAAATTTTTAAAAAACAACATACGAGATCTATGGGATAATATAAAACATGCCAACATATGCATGATAGGGGTTCCAGAAGAAGAGAGAGAAGGGGATCAAAAAATGTATTTGAAGAAATTATGGCTGAAAACTTCCCAAACCTAAAGAAGGAAACAGATATAAAAGTACAGAAAGAACAGAGGGTCCCCAACAAGATGAACCCAAACAGATCCACACTAAGACATATCATAATCCAAATAGCAGAAGTCAATGATAAAGAGAGAATTTTAAAAGCAGCAAGAGAAATACAGAGAGTCATATACAAGGGAACCCCCATAAGGCTATCAGCAGATTTCTCTGCAGACACTTTGCAGGCCAGAAGGGAGTGGCGTGATATATTCAAAGTCCCGAAAAGGAAAACCTGCAACCTAGGATTCTCTACCCAGCAAGATACCATTTAGAACAAAAGGAGGGGACTTCCCTGGTGGTCCGGTGGTTAAGAATCCCCTTCTAATGCAAGGGATGTGGGTTTGATACCTGGTCGGGAACTAAGATCCCACATGCCGTGGGGCAACTAAGCCCACATGCTACAACTACTGAGACCATGTGCTCTAGAGCCTGCACGACACAACTAAAGAAGCCCTCACACCACAACTAGAGAGAAGCCCACGCACTGCAACAAAGAGCCCACATGCTGCAACAAAGAGCCAGCACAGCCAAAAAATAAATAAATAATAAATTAAAAATTTATAAATAAAATAAATATACTTTAAAAAGCAAAAGAACATATTAAAAAAAGAATAAAAGGAGAAATAAAGAATTTCTCAGATAAGCAAAAACTAAAACAATTCAACAATATAAAAACTACCCTAGGGCTTCCCTGGTGGCGCAGTGGTTGGGAGTCCGCCTGCCGATGCAGGGGATGCGGGTTCGTGCCCCGGTCCGGGAGGATCCCACGTGCCGCGGAGCGGCTGGGCCCGTGGGCCATGGCCGCTGGGCCTGCGCGTCCGGAGCCTGTGCTCCGCGGCGGGAGAGGCCACAGCAGTGAGAGGCCCGCATACCACAAAAAAAAAAACAAAAACAAAAAAAAAACTACCCTAAAAGAAATGTTGAAGGGTTTCCTCTAAATGGAAAAGAAGTGAGACTCTAATTCTCTATTTAAAAGAGAGAGAGAGAGAGAGAGAGAGAGAATCCCAATTGGAAAGGCAAATATATAGTAATGACTGAAAATCACTTAAATAAGACAGCATGTAGATTAAAAAACAAACAAACAAAAAAGTAAAAGCAACTCTAACTACAATAAACAGTAAAGGGATAAGCATGAAGATGTAAAATATGACATCAAAATCACAAAATGTCAGAGAGAAGAGTAAAAACTGTAGATCTTTGAAAATGTGGTTGAACTTAAATGATTATCAGTTTAAAGTAAGTAGATATAATTATAGGTCAACATATATGAACCTCATGGTAACCTCAAATCAAAAACTGACAAGAGATACACAAAAACCAAAAAGAAAGGAACTCAAGGAGACTACAAAAGAAAATCATCAAACCACAATGGGAAAAACAAAAAGAAGAATAAATGAACAAAGAAGAACTATAAAAACAACTGGAAAACAAGGAATAAAGTGGCAATAAGTACATACCTATCAATAATTACTTTACATGACAATGTATTAAATGCTCTGATCAAACGACATACGGTGGCTCATTGGATTAAAAAAAAAAAAAAACCCTTCAATATACTGCCTACAAGAGACTCAATTCAGGGTGAAAGACACACACAGACTGAGATTGAGGGGATTGGAAAAAGATATTTCATGCAAATGGAAATGACAAGAAAGGGGTAGCAATATTCATATCAGACAAAATAGACTTTAAAACAAAGCCTATAACAGAAGACAAAGAAGGGCATTATATAATAATAAAGAGATCAATACGAGAAAAGGGTATTACACTCATTAACATACACATACCCAATTCAAGAGCACCTAAATATATAAAGCAAATACTAACAGACATAAAGGAAAAAACTGACAATAATACAATAATAGTAAGAGACTTCAATACCCCTCTGACATCAATGGACAGATCAACTAGACAGCAAATCAATAAGGCAACAGAGGTCCTAAATGACACAACAGACCAGTGGACTTAATTGATATCTACAGGACACTACATCCAAAACCAGAATATACATTCTGGTTTTAAAAGAATATACATTCTTTTAAAGTGTACAGGTAATATTCTCCAGGATATATCAACATACTTGATCCCAAAACAAGCCTCAACAAATTTAGGAGGACAGAAATTATTTCAAGCATCTTTTCTGATTACAACAGTATGAAACTAGATATCAAATACAGGAAGAAAAACAGGAGAAGAACAAACACGTAAAGACTAAACAACATGCTACTAAAAAAACCCAACGGGTCAATGATGAAATCAAAGAGAAAATCAGATAATACCTCAAGACAAATGACAATGAAAACACAACCTTACAAAATCTATGGGGTGCAGCAAAAGCAGTTCTAAGAGGGAATTTCATAGCAATACAGGCCTTCCTCAAGAAACAAGACAGATCTCAAATACACAACCTGACCTACTACCTAAAAGAATTAGAAGAAGAAAAACAAAGCCCAAAGTCAGCAGAAAGAAGGAAATAATAAAGATCAGAGAGGAAATTTTAAAAACAGAGACAAAAAAAACAAAAAACAAAATACCCAACAACAACAGTAATAGAAAAGATCAATGAAACCAAGAGCTGGCTCTTTGAAAAGATAAACAAAAGTGACAAACCTTTAGCCAGGCTCACCAAGAAGAAAAGAGAAAGGACCCAAATAAACAAAATAAGAAATGAAAGAGGATAAATAATAATCAACATAACAGAGATATTTTTAAAACTCATAAGAGAATACATGCCAACAAATCAGACAACCTAGAAGAAACAAATTTCTAGAAACACAGCATGCCAAGACTGAGTCAAGAATAAAAAGACAATTTGAACATACTGATCATTAGAAGCGAAATTGAATCTGTAATTTTAAAAAAACTCCCAGCAAACAAAAGTTCAGGACCAGACAGCTTCACAGGGGAATTCTACCAAACATACAAAGAATTTCGGAGTGTACCCTTCACTTCAATTTTTTGGAATAGTTTGAGAAAGATAAAAGACACAAACTATATAAAATAGATTAGCAACAAGGATATACTGTATAGCACAGGGAATTATATGCATTATCTTGTAATAACCTATAATAAAATATCACCTGCAAAAATACTGAATCACTATGCAATATACCTAAAACTAACGCAATATTGTAAGTCAAACATACTTAAATTTTAAAAGAAAAGACAGGAGGTGAGGAAGTAGAAAGAGCAGGTGTAGACAATCTAAGTAGCCATCACTGACTACAGGAGCCAATGAAGAACTAAATAGACTTATCCCCGATTTAAGCGGTAGAAATCGGCACATATAAAATGGGCCTATATTCAACTCACAGAGGAAGGAAAGAGCTGCTTATCTCTTTGTAATAAGGTAAGACGTTTTTTCAACTGCTCATTTTGTCAGCCTACCTGGCTTCTGAATCCAAAGTCACAGTGTTCCTGATCAATCTGACAAACTCGGGTGTCAGGCTTAGATTTCGGCTCCAACAGTTTTCAAGGCCCTCATACAAATCCACACCCCAAATGCCTCAGGCCTCCACCCAATCAATAAATTGCAGTTAATGCCCTTAGGGAAAATGGTCTTTGATGAGACTCAGCAGCGTTAGCAGCCAATCCAAGCCCATTAACTTCCACATCTGGAAAAAGGTAAGGAAAATGAGGCTGATGGCTTCAATTTCGTTCTCATTTATCAGCAGCACAATAACCTGACTCAAGGACTTACAATTCAGGGTGATTGGATGACTCTGCTGAGTAGAGGTCCAAGACGGAACACAATAAGGAGGCTGAAGGTCAGGATTCAGGATTACTGGTAGTTATTTCAAACGTCCAGGTTTAGAGTCAGGGAACGAGAATAAAAGGCACCAAATGAGATGCTCAGAGGCTCAAACCCAGAAAAGCCATCAAGCTAACACAGTAAAATATAATTCACAGCTCTCTTGGGACTTTTGACTCTTACTTTAAATACATATATATATTTAAATTAAGTGATTACAATAAACCTTATATTTCTAGAGCTTAATCTCCTCCAAAACACTTTACCGTCTGGTATTTGTTTTCTTTTTTTCATCTGAGTCCCTTAGCAGACAATAATATTCTCCATTTCATATGTGGAAAAATTGAGCTTGAGAGGGTGAGGTACACAGAACGGTAAACAGTGATGGCCAATAAAAAGCACGCTTTGTTTCAGTGAATAACAACACTCCCCTGATGAGAGAAGGAATTGGCTGTTGAGTTTAACAAAATTCGGGGAGTATATGTAACAGGGTGAAAAAAGTTTTATCTGTTAACACCAGAATGCTTAAGGAGAAAACAGCCTAGGAAAATACTTCGATAAATAGCAGATTCTGGTTTGCCCAGAACAATCCCAATTTTTTGCCTTTTGTCCTGGAGAAATTATTAATATCACCTACTTGTACTTTCAAAGGTGTTCCAGTTCCTAGGATGTGGTCACCCTATTGACTATCTAGGCAGGGAGGGAGGTGAGACCCCACCAGAGAGGGAGGGTCAGCAGGAAATGAGGCAGCAACAGGATGGCCAAGCTGCTCTGCACTGACATAAACAGGAATGGAGAGAAGAGCCAGAAGAGAGAAGAAAGCAGTTAGAAGAAACTAGGCCACTTACCACTTACGTGGGGCTGGCAGACTGTAGGGGGTTAGCGGCCACATCCCCAGTCACAGGGTGACCTTAGGATATCTCATTTCCAATTTAAAATTCTTTTCATTCCCAAGTTGTAAAACCTTGCCCTGCCCTCCCTTTTCTCCCCTTCAGTCACATCTACTATACATGTAAATGCTTTATGTAAGTTTTTTTTAATAGAAATTAAAGAAATGCAAGTTATATAGGTAGGGCTAAGAGGCATCGAACAAAGAGAACACACAAAGCACAGGTGATGATGCAAAAACCAAAATACGGGAAACCAGAAACTTAGAGCCAGAGTTGACCATGAACATGTGAGCTCCCCAGGGATTCTCAAAATCCACAGGACCCAGTATGGAGCTTTGGGACAACTTCCTGTAACTCTCACAGAGCAGGAACACCCAGGTCACACTTGGGTTGCATGAAGAGTAAACGCGATGGGGACTGACAGCTGTTCAATTAATCAGAAAAGTCAGTTAAAGCTCCCTAAACATTTGATTCAAACTTAAACCTATAACTGCACACTTATTTACCAAGGTATTCATGCAGAGCCAAGGCTGCTGCTTCTACTAGGAGTCTGTTGATTGGAGTTCTTACTGGTTTTCTTGCATAAACCACATCCATAATGCAGCATCTAATTTCTTTAGATGAGGCAAAACAATCTAAATGCAGAATTCTCCTAGACTTTTATAATATTTTTCTAATCTTTTGCAGATGGTTTGCCCATCCCTAATTTGAGAACAATTCTCCTTAGTCACCTGTTTTATCAAATCTTTCCAAAGAAGCTTAGCTTTCGTAGAAACGCTTTCATCTTGCATTAATATCCCATCTACTTATGTAATATTTAATAAAATTATATAATTATGATAACAAAGACAACTGGCATACACAAGTTTGCCACAAAGGCAGCTGACTCTTGAGAAATGAAGTCATCCGTGGGAGCAGAAGTGGTTGGTATATTAAGAGCATTCGGTTTACCACGAGTCTCCACAGTGTCCCGTGTTTTACAGAGGAGAGAGAGCCCTATTATTCCAAGGAGCTTACTAAATGGAGGTAAAGTTTTTAAAGTTTCTATTGGATTTATACCTAATTTTCCTGAAGAGTTGAACAGCCTGCCAATGCAAAGCACAGGGAACACTGGCCATGCCCTGCTCCTTCCAGCGGTCACATCCCTGTCAACTCCCAGGCGTTCCGTGTGCTGTTCCTCCTGATCTCCATTCAGTGGGACGGACCTGGCTCAGAAGCAAGAGAACCACCCCCGTCAGGGGAAAAAAATCACTTCCATTCCTAACTGAATAATCTTATCGTGTGATGGACTTTGACATACGTGCAAACGTCAGTGAAGTCCCTTAAAGGAAGCCAAGCTGTGCCAAAAGCCAGACAGAACAGCTCCAGGAAACTCTCAACAAGAAGCTGTAACATTTTGTGGTAATGACTAAATGCATGCATGCGGTGTAAATTAGGACTCTCTTCCCCTGGAAAGGGCAGAGAGTTAAATCTAAGAAGCAGTCAGAGAAAGCAAATTTCCTCCTAATCAGAAAAGCACAATCACGGTGAAGTGGAACAAGTAAATGGAGCTGGTGTATACAATTAGGAACTTTTTTATTTTCCTCCAAACTGTGAGAAAGGAAAGGTGGGTATCGGAGGAGAAGAAAGTTAGAAACTTCTGGAAGATGACTTCCTTGGTTAATTGAGGAGACAGGTTAAGGCTTGATAATTGTCTTTCTTAAAGAAGAGCTGAAAACACCTAGAGCCCGAGGAAGTGCATGAATTTACAGGGACTTCTGGTGTCAGAAATTCTAAAGTGACAGCATCCTTTCTTTAAAGTTATAGATTTTTTAAAGGATTGATATTAAGTACAATAAGCAGTTAATAAGGAAGATTTCTAAAATACCCATGTTTTGTGTTTCTTTTAAATTTTATCCTGCTTATATATATTCTTCATAGATATAGTGTTTAATAAATACAGATGGTGGGGAACTTAGTACAAAAGGTGGTTGTTTTTATAAGAAAGGCAAAATTGAGTAAAAGAAATGTATGTACCACTGTCTTTGGAACTCAACCTCACAGGTAGGTCAGCTAGGAATTCACACCTGAGGCAGTTTAATTAATCAGATCTAGAACTGCAGGGAACCCAGACAGTAAACTGAAAGTAAGAAGTGTTTTCTCAAGAAAACAAGAACTGGCAACTGGCAGAAGGTGGGGGATGTAAAAGTGACAAAGTTAACTGGATATTTGATTTGTTTTTATATTTAAAAGATGTAGGGCTTCCCTGGTGGCGCAGTGGTTAAGAATCTACCTGCCATTGCAAGGGACACAGGTTCAAGCCCTGGTCCGGGAAGATCCCACATGCCGCGGAGCAACTAAGCCCGTGCGCCACAACTACTGAGCCTGAGCTCTAGAGCCCATGAGCCACAACTACTGAGCCTGCGCCTCAACTACTGAAGCCCACGCGCCTAGAGCCCATGCCCTGCAACAAGAGAAGCCACCAGGGCTTCCCTGGTGGCGCAGTGGTTGAGAGTCCGCCTGCCGATGCAGGGGATACGGGTTCGTGCCCCGGTCCGGGAAGATCCCACATGCCGCGGAGCAGCTGGGCCCGTGAGCCATGGCCGCTGAGCCTGCGCGTCCGGAGCCTGTGCCCCGCAACGGGAGAGGCCACAACAGTGAGAGGCCCGCATACCACAAAAAAAAAAAAAAAAAAAAAAAAAAAGAGAAGCCACCAAAATGAGAAGCCCACGCACCGCAACAAAGGCCCAACGCAGCCATAAATAAATAAATAAATAAATTTTAAAAATAAAAGATGTAAGGAAAAAAAAAGCAAAGAGATTAAATGAAAGTTACTGTTTGGGGGCCTGGGGAACAAACATGCAAATTGTATTTTACCTGCAGCCAACTTTGCTGAAGAAGATAGACTCTGGTTCCAGCCTAGCTTTTGTGGTGTGAAGTTGGGAGGCAGATATTAGTGGAGTCTCCACACTTTCCTCCTTTCTCTCGTTCTCCCCCAGCTCAAATTCATGGCAGGGAGGCCCACGCTGAGGCCTCTGCGGGAAACCATCAACAACAGCTGCTAATGGGAAACCTAATGACCTTTTAATGGGACAAGGAAAGCTAAGAGTGTCCTGCAGATGATATTTACAATAGAAGAAAAAGAAACTATGCACTAAGCTAAAGCAAGAGCTGGCTAGTCTGGGCACTGTTCAGCCCAGTAAAGAAAAAGCTGCAGCCCTCCTAGAGAAAGCAAAGTTATCACACCTCTAAAGGTTTCCACAATATCACAGCATCATTGCAACCACCAAACCCTGGGAGTAATGACACAACATTCACAGGGAACGATAAGGCCTCACAGGACACCTGCGTTAAACAACAGCAGTGGACGGACATTTTTCTTAACTTGCGTTTTTAGGAAGCAGTGTTAACCCATAGGAAATAGACTGTGGGTGGGTCTCCAAAACCTGGGCTAAATCCAACTGCAACAAAACACGTTGTCAATCAAATTCAAATATGCCCATTACAGCAGAAGACCATGACTGTACAAGTATTTTCCAAGCCCTGCTACATCACCTGGTTTTACTAAGCTAACCCAAATTCATCTTTAGATTTTGAAGATTTCCATCCCATCCATTCTGGTAATATTAACACACCTGAAACTCTGGAACAACGGTTCTCAAAGTCTGCTCCCCAGACCAGTAGCATCAGCATCACTTGGGAACATTTTTGTTACGAATACAAATACTCAAGCTCCACTTGAAGCCAAGTTACTAGGAAAATCTGGGGTTGGAACCCAGAATCTGTGTTTTAACGAGCCCTCCAGGTGATTCTGACATACATTCAAGTTCAAAAACTACTGATCTCAAATTGGGCCACGTGCTGGACTCTCCTAGGAAGCTTTAAAAACTAAAATGCTGGGCTTCCCCGGTGGTGCAGTGGTTGAGAGTCCGCCTGCGGATGCAGGGGACACGGGTTCGTGTCCCGGTCCGGGAAGATCCCACGTGCCACGGAGCGGCTGGGCCCATGAGCCATGGCCGCTGAGCCTGCACGTCCGGAGCCTGTGCTCCACAACGGGAGAGGCCACAGCAGTGAGAGGCCCGTGTACCACCAAAAAAAAACACTAAAATGCTGATGCCTAGCTCCTACCTCCTCCACCAGCTCCAGTTAACAGGCATCAGGTGAAGCCTAGGCATCTGGATTGTTTTAAAACTCCCCAGGTGATCTGAATGTGCAAAAAAGTTTGTAAACCTCTAGAACATACTCAGGAAATAAATGTCAACAGACAAGTTCTCTTACCTGAGGCAAAAATTATATAGGTAGACAATAGGTATTCAGAGCCATCAATTACAATGAATAGCTAGTAATCTATACTGATAGACTCAACAATGTTTTTCTTTGATCATATTTCAACAGAAGAAAAAAATGAATTTTCCAACAAAGGTCTTAGGCTTGATTTATTTAAATGTATGTTTGAGATTTCCTGTTTTGTCCTTGCTGCTAGGGAACTCAGAGGCTACTTTTTGCCCTTTGGAATTTTCTCTCTCCCTTTTATAGGACCTGACTCCTATTCTTTTATACCTATGGGAAAGTCCTATTGCCAGGCTCTGGCACTGAAGCACATGTATCCCCAGGCTATGCAGTGATCTGTCATGGGATCCAGGAAGCCAGGGAAAATGGTGACTCATATGTCTGGAGACCCCGATTTAATCAAAGTTAGGTCATTTAAAATATCTTAATACAAGGACAAACACAGATATATTATGAATTGAAATTGAAAGGCAAAATTGGATCATTCTGGGTTCTTCCCCCAGGTCTCCCAAGAACGGTACCCATCTACTCTCCTCTGCCATTAGATGCACTTCACTAGGAAAACTGGAAAGCCACAGACATGGTATATATGAGCCTTATTGAAAACTGCCTGGAGTTATTTTGGAAAAAGATGTAATATAAACAAATAAAGGCAGGAATTGTCCCTTGAGTTCTCGTCTATGTAATTATTCAAAACCATTATTATTAGTATCTCTCCTCCTTCAAACACTCTTTATTCTTTGGATTCCATCGGACACCAATATTCAATAAAGAGAAAGTTGTTTTTCCCCATTGGACATGATTGATACATGAGATCCCACTGTAGGAGACATGCACAATACCTCTGAAATAATAATAGAGCTAACCCCTTAACTTTTCTTAATGAGAATGGAGGCTGGGACTGGCCTTCCAGGTGAGGACTTGTGTCTCCAGGAGGCCTATGCGGGAGCAAGTCAGGACGTCGTGGTAGAGAAACAAAGGAACAGGGCAGGAAGCAAAAAAAGGAGATAAGTTGCTGAAATTGAGATTCAAGGCAGAAACTTGTAAAAACTAATAAGGCAAAAGCCTGAGAAAATAGGGCGCCCTCACCCTCTCCCCGAAGAAAGAGAGGAGAGAAGGAATCAAAAACCCAAACCAAGCCTGCAACTTCAAGGAGAAACTGTCAGCATTTCGCATAGAATTCTGGTGCCATATTTACATATTTATAACACCCAAAGCGTTTATTGTTCAGCCTTTCCTCTGTCCTCTAGGTGAAAAATAGAACTCTGCTTCTCAGAGCTTTTACCAAAAAAGGGCAATAAAATTCTCCATAGAGCTGGCCCTGTCTCCCAGTCTTTCCTGCTTTCTAACCAAGTTTGAGCTTGGAGAATTGGCACTTTGGGGTATATTTCATGTAACTCTGGCTTGAGGCACAGGCACACTGCGCTACGTTTGGGGGCTTCTCACTTCTGCTGTGTTCCATCTAGCGCAGATGGCAGCACAGATAAATGCAGCACCCCTTGGGTTTGTCAATATTTTGGAGAAATGCAGTTTCTCTCTTTTTGTCAGAAAAGATTAAAATATAAAACTCCTAACTATCCTTAGGACTAACCATTCTCAGCAACAAGATAAGCATATCCCTTTCCCAGAAAGTTACAGAGATAATCGGCTCCCATTCCACGAATACTGCTCTAGGAGCCATGGCATATTAGAACCAGCCACTCAGTCAATACTCTGCTCCAACAAGGAGGAAGAGGCAAGATGGCCTCTCAGAGCCACACAGCCAGTGAGACCAGAATCCCAGCCTCCTAGTTCAGTTCAATTTTCCTCCCAATCCACCTCTCCACTCCCTTGAATGCCACAGAAAACAGGAGGCCTGAGAGCCGCCGTTGCCACCAGCAAATTATTGATAAATGAAGCAGAATGAAATCTAATGGGACGGGAGTGAAGACTTGACACTTGATGAGGGTGGGAAATGGATGCACACACAGGAAGCAGCGAGCCGACTGGCAACAGGTCTTTGGCTCGTAGGCAAGCACTGGAGGCAGATCACACCACCACCAGCAGAGAGGGCCGAGCAAGGCCACGCAGGCAGCACCAGAGGATGTCCTCAGAGCCTGGCCTAGGGCACAGACCCTCTTGTTTCTCTTCCGGTTTGATGCTCTGGACAGGTACAAGGTATAAAGTCTGAGTCTGACACATGTATTCTTGCTCCCAGGGAAGTAGAAAGTACAACAGATATTCTAGAAAATTGATTTTAGCTTCTGTGTCCTTATCTATAAGATGGGATCATTACCCCCACCCTGTAAAAAAATGAAGTGAGATATGTGAGCTTGTATGCAAATTATAAAGGTGGGTGAGAGAGCACTTTTATTTATCGACACAATGCCTACTACCTCAGGGGCAAAAATACTAGGCCTTCAGGGAATTTCTAAAAGAGTCCCTAGGTTTAGAGATGGAGAAAGTATGTAGTGAAATGAGAACAAACTTTGGAAACAAACAGAGCTGGGTTTACACAGCAGCTGAGTGACCCTAAGCAAATTCCTGAACTTCTCCATACCTCAGTTTCTTAGCACACATTAGGAAATTAGTAAATCATACCATAAAAGAAGAAGAGGAGAAGAAGGAGGAGGAGGAGGGAAAGAAGGGGGGAGGGGGAGGGGGAAAGGGAGGAGGGATAATAATAAAAACAAAGGTGCTAATAATGCTCTTCCTCAGAAAGAGGCAATCTCAGGGCCAATACAAAATCTTTCTTCTAAGTATTCATCATTCAGTCACTGATTGCAAACCTAATCCCAGCTGGGCTTATCTAGACACACCTTTGTCCTGAAAAAATTTCCCCCTGTCCCTTTCTGATCGTCCAGGAGTGGAAAGCCTAACTCCAGTCACGGTTTAATCTTCAAATCAGGGCTAGAAATACACCAACTAGCACAAAATAAAAAGGGAAGGGAAAAAAACAATCTGTCAAAACCAGCCATTTTAAAAGTAACTAACCAGAGAATCAAATATTCATTACATAATTTTGGAAAATTCTTAAAAATAATTGGAAATGATTGCCTATATTTGACTTTCTTATTATACATACAAGAAATTAGAAAATTCTTCAGGAAGTGAAAGAAACAAAGACGGAAAACAACGACAGGTATATTGGGCAGAAATGATAGAAACCACAGTTATCTGATCTGGGTCAAAAATATTAAACAAAGAAAAAACACTCATTATTCTATCAGCTCTAAGACATTTTCAGCTTGCTCAAACTGGAACGCATCCCCCTGTGGTCTTGTAAAACTCACTGAATTGGAGTAATGTGGTATAAGCAGCAGCTTCATCTTCAAAGGTGCCATATAAAATATACGTATTAACAAGCAAGGGTTTCTCACTCATTCCTTCTCTCTGTTTCCCGCTCTGTTCCAAGCCCCGGCCATGTCTTAGTAGCATAATACTGAGAACTGTTCACATGTGCCTGCACCCGCCACTGCCTCCCAACCCGGAGGCCTCAGCCTCTGCCAGGGGAGCCCTCCTGGGTTCCTCCAGTAGGGCCTGAACTTCCTGAGCCAATAAATCTGACATATGTATTTACATCTCTTTCCTCTAAGACAGTACCTGGTAAATAGCACCCAGGTTAAACTGCTTGTATTTGAAAAAGCAAATTAACCAAAAAGGCATGTTTGTGGGTGTTTGTCTCAGTGCTTTGCTGTGTAAATTCCTCTTGAATAACTGATTAGACCAGGGACAAGCAGAGTCTTAGATCTGAAACAAGATTAGATATGTGAATTCAAATTTACAGTCCTAAACACATCTTCAGATTTGCGGAGTTCTGATACATCTTGCCATTTCCATTGTGCAGCACATTGGTGGACTGCTGTAGATAGCATTAGGGACTCCTCTCTTCTTCACCCCGTGCCATCTTTCGCAATGGAAAGGTAGATGGAGCCGCAGAGCAGGATGACCACCAACTAAGAGACAGAAGACCTGGTGATAACTTCATTGTCTTCTTCAGCTCTTTGTATTTAAGCTGCCCCTTTCCTTCTCACCTATGGGCACTGAGGTATGTCTCTCTAAAGGTACAGTAGCCATCCACAAAAGTGTGACTCTGGGCTTAATCCTACAGAGTGTAACTGAGAGACCATTTTTGGAGATCCACCTATAGGCCTAGAATTATGCAAAACCCTGTATCTCCAGCACCTAGCATAGTGCCTCATGCAGAGGAGACACTAAATAAAGTTTGTTGAATTAATTAATTAACTAATCTGTACTTGGCCTAGATTTTTAAAAAGAAGTTAATGCTTGAATTTATACCAATAGATTACAAAACTTAAAGATAGGTTTGGATCCTACTGCTGAAAGAAATACTGAATTCATGAGAGAGAGGAAATTACAAAAGAAAAAATATCAAAAGTCTAATTTGACCTTCAAAACAATGCCTGATGAGAAATAAAATGGAGACATGATGAGAGGAAGAGGGGCCAGACAACCAAGGGGTTAGAACTGGGAAATGCACAAACCCACCAGAGTGGAACAGGGGGTCCCTCAAGCTCCCAGAATTTGACAACAGAAGTGTAGGCAAGTGGTTTGAGCGTAATAAGTAGTAAAAGTTTGTCATGGGCCACCAGCAAGCAAACAGGACTCAGTCCTAGAAAAGTCTAGTGGGAGCAAGAGACTGACTCATGGGGTCTGGGGGTCACAGATAGGACTCCGAGAACTAGGTAAGCAGGATTAACAGGAAAACTCTCATTGCACAGCTGCAGAAAGCAAGCCTAGTGTTCCTTAAACCTCTGTCACCTAAAACCTCCCATGGTCTTAGTTGGCGTTTGAGACCAGAGTGGGGCTGCGCCTACAACAGTATCAACGTCAAATACCAATATGGTGCTCACTGTGCTGGGCACTGTTAAATCCAGTCACTCATCTAATCCTCTCCTCAGCCTTATGACTTAGGCATGACCGTTATTGTTCCATTTTACAGATGAGGAAACGGAGTCCCATAGCACTTAAATGCTTGTCCAGGGTCATGCAGCTAATAATCCCTGCAGCACAGCAGGGATCTGAACCTGGGCAGCCTGGCACCAGAGTCCATGCTCTAAATACTAGATCTGCTACTCATTAGGGGCCCTGGTTGTGGGACTCCGAGGGAGGCGGTCAGGGAGCTCCATGTTCTTTCTAAGCAGGGCCAACAAAACCAATTACCTAAGTGGAGCTCCATTCTTTGAAGTGTGCAGAATTAAAAAGTAGAGCACATAACCAAAGATTCACATGCAGGATGGCATGACCCTATAAGAATAATTCAGCAGGGCAAAAGCCCCAAAGGGCCTGAGGCTTGCTCATGCAGTGAATTAAAATTTATACACTATGACTCAGATGTGCAGAAATGGAGTTTAATTCCCCATGCTCTTAAGCCCCCATGTCCATGTGGATGCCCCTGCAAGGCTTCCAAGCAACCACTGGGGCTTAAAACTATCTCCTTGGGATGAATGTTCAGTGCATCCAGGATTCTCCCCTTTAGAGTCTACCCAGAGGGTGGACTTACCAACTCTCTTAGCTCTGGGAAAGGGCTTCAGGCTGAGGGATACTGTCCCACTTACTCCTGGGTGTGGGGCTCTGTAGTATGTGGCTATTTCAGTCAAAATTAAATAAAATTTAAAATGCATTTTCCATTCACACTGGTCACATTTCAAGTGCTCCATGGCCACATATGGCTAGTGGCTACTGTTAACTGGGTAAGTGTAGAGGTAGAATATTCCCACCATCACAGAATATTGTATTGGACAGCACTATGTATACATATAATCTGTGTCGATTCTTGCCTATTTGTAGCTTACTTTCTTCCAAAATTAATACTGTTAACACACAATAAAATACATATATAGCAAGACATCCAAAACTCGAGTCCGAAGTCCTGCACTTTGTAAAACCCAGCTCTGCCAACAGGTGGCAGTGGGATAGTGAAAAAGTTGCTTCACCTCCTGAGTGTCGGTTTCCTGGTCTTTAAAAGGGAGGTAACAGGGCTTCCCTGGTGGCGCAGTGGTTGAGAGTCCGCCTGCCGAGGCAGGGAACACGGGTTCATGCCCCGGTCTGGGAAGATACCACATCCCGCGGAGCGGCTGGGTCCGTGAGCCGTGGCCGCTGAGCCTGCACGTCCGGAGCCTGTGCCCCGCAACGGGAGAGGCCACAACAGTGAGAGGCCCGAGTACCGCAAAAAAAAAAAAAAAAAAAAAAAAAAAAAAAAAAAATGGAGATAACAGTTACCGATCACTTGAGATAATAATGCATGTGGAGGGAGGTACTTCCAAATTTCTAAGACGACAAATTTAGCCGTTGTTAATCCTACACTAATAAAGAGTCACGTTATATACAGTGAAAATCTGTCCCCCCCACAAATTCATACACTGAACTTCTAACCCCCTAGTGTGGCAGGGCCGTTGGGAGGAGATCAGTTCATGAGGGTGAGGCCCTCACTGGACACCGAATCTGCCAGTGCCTTGACCATGGACCTCCCAGCACCCAGAACTGTGAGAAATACATTTCTGTTACTTAAACCACTCAGTCTCTGGTATTTTGTTATAACAGCCCAAACTGACATTATTTTATTTTATTTTAATAAAATAAAATAAAAGCATTATTTTACTTAAAAGCATTATTTAAAAGCATTTATTTAGAAGCACTATTTTATTTTTAAAAGAAAAAAATAAAGCACATGTAGCAGAATTCAGACTAATTACATCTCAGGTGCTAAAGGAATCTGCACCTGTATCTCAGAGTTAATCTATGTTAGCATGATGAAATCATGAAGAATAGATAATGATTAGATGACTGAAGATGGAAAAATTCTTGAGTTTTTAAAAGGAGGTAAAAAGAATAGTTCCTGTACCAACCACAGTCCAGCACATTAGTTAGCAATTCTGAGGACATTTAGAACACACTTTAACAAAACCTTTTGAAATATTCACAAGCCATATTTGTTAGAATTCCTTACGAAGCCGAATAATTTGAGGGGTATGGCAAATATACCTTGATTTCAGCAAAATATTTAGCATTCCCCCAATACATCCATGTGATTAGGATGGTGAAATGGGGACTAACGGGCAGTGTGATTAGGTATATTAGTGTCTGTTTGAAAAACAACGCCAAGTAGTGTTGATTACGTGTTCAAAGTTGGCTTGAAAGAGGGGTCTGAGAGTATCTTCCTTGGAGCCATCCTGTTGCACTTTTTTTTTTTTTTTTTTTTTTTTTTTTTGCGGTACGCGGGCCCCTCACTGTTGTGGCCTCTCCCGCTGCAGAGCGCAGGCTCCGGACGCGCAGGCCCAGCGGCCATGGCTCACGGGCCCAGCCGCTCCGTGGCATGTGGGATCTTCCCGGACCGGGGCACGAACCCGTGTCCCCTGCATCGGCAGGCGGGCTCTCAACCACTGCGCCACCAGGGAAGCCCCTGTTGCACATTTTTGACAATGATGTATGCTCAAGGGGAGTCTTTGCATAGGAAAGAACACAGAACAATTTGCCTAGGCTTCAACAGGGAAGGCTCTGAAGGGATGCCCTCTAGAAGGGTGTGGCAGGCAGGCAGCTTCAACTCTAGGCAAGAACACACACACACACACACAAATACTGGACATTTTGTCCTGCTAAACTAACTACAATCATGCAAAGATAGATATTATTAACCCTACTTTAGAATTAAGGAAACTGAGAATCAGAGTAGTTAAATTAATCCTTTAGGGTCACAGGTCAGCCAGCCCTGATTTTCCTAACACCCAAGCTTCCAGTCTTTCCTCTCTTCCTCTACCCCACATCTCAACTGTCTTCACTCCCAGCAATGTACGACTCCTTTATCCTTCTCCACCTTCCTCTTCTCTCTTTCCCACCTCTTTCCCTTTTCTGTAATCTGCTCTTTGCCTTCCTCCCTATCGATGCCCTATGCCTACTCATGTCTAGGCAGGCCTTGTTCCACTAGGGTTCTTAAGGAGAGGCCAGGGGCTGATCCCTGCACTAGAAAATAATGTTCACATTCCCGCAAAGGCATAATTACTAGATATCCCAAACCCAGCTGGGAGTGACCCTTATTTTAGTGTTTATTCCATTTTCAACTCTGTTGGGACAAATAACTGTCCTATTTAAAATATTTAAACTGGAACTAGGGTGTAGGAGTGAGAGAGAAAAAGAAAGAGAAAATATGTAATACCCTCACTTCCTGATTTTACAGTTGAACTCTGCTAGGTCAATTACACGTTGTCCAATCAGCATTCCAAAAGCATGACCTCTTTCACCCAACACACACGTGCACCATCAGATACCTAATACCTCTATTTTTAATAGACACATCTGGAACCCCAATATTATCATTCACATCTCACATGCTCATTTTTGTCTTCATAATAACCCTGTATGATACGAAGAAAAAATATTACCATTCCCATTTTAAAGAATCACCAAATCAGAGAAGGTCAGTCATTAAATTTATAAGCAACTATATTTCCAAGTCTCTAGATCTGGAGTCCCCTGGTTTTCAGGTCTGCTCCCTCTAATCTCAGAGGGCACATTGACATCATTTCTGGGAGAAAGCTAGGGCTCCTGTCTTCTTACTCAGGTCTTTTTACAGAAACACAAATTCATACCCCAAAGGGGCCATGGGTGGGCCCTTTAAATGGAAATAATTTATTCTCCCCTTAAGTAAAAAGGGGATAAAAGGAATAGAAAAAGAAAAGAAAGGAGACAAAACCTCCTACCACTTCAAATGCAGCTATGACCAGCTTCACGAATGGCCAGGGAAAGAGTTATGTACAATCACACAGAGCCAAGGAATCTAAGAGCAGGGCCCTTCAGTCTGACCCCCAGCCCCTTGCACAGACTCTACGGCATCCTTGATGATAATGACAATAATCACTAATGTTCAATGAGCACTCTCTAAGTCCCAAATACTGTGCAGAGCTCCTTCTACAGAGCAATAGCTCAGCAACAGAGAAAATGCCTTCACATCCTCCTCCTATTAGACTATCCAACATAAAACATTTAAATACCACAACTTAATGGTGACATTCTGCAAATAAGCCCAAGACTGGGTCTTGCAGTATCCCACTGAAGAAAGGGGAGCACTGACCCCTGTGGAAATTATGAGTCAATAATTCAAAATGTAGATATGGATTTGTCCCAAAAGCGGACTTAACCCTCCAAAAAAAAAGAGGAGTAATTTCATAGGAAGAGAATTTTTAAAAGACAGAGAATTGATGGCTTAGGTGAGGTAAAGTTATGGCACTGGGTTGTAAATCCTGATCATAAATTAGGGCTGAAATAAAGAGGGTTTTTGATTCAGTCGCAGGGCAAACTATTTTATTGGATACACTAGCACCACCTTGTGGTGAAGGGAAAGAACTCACAAGGTTCTATCTGCGGGGCTTCCCTGGTGGCGCAGTGGTTGAGAGTCCGCCTGCCGAGGCAGGGGACGCGGGTTCGTGCCCCGGTCCGGGAAGATCCCACATGCCACAGACCGGCTGGGCCCGTGAGCCATGGCCGCTGAGCTTGCGCGTCCGGAGCCTGTGCTCCGCAACGGGAGAGGCCACGACAGTGAGAGGCCCGCATACTGAAAAAAAAAAAAAAAAAAGGTTCTACCTGCTGTATACCAAAAAAACATGCCTTCGCTCCTGGGGATAAAACGATGTTGTTTACAAATCACAAGGTTCCAGAATTTCATTCACTAAGTGATGATAGCTATTTTGACCAAATATCCTGCTTTGGGAAAAGCCTGTTCTACCCCGGAGAGGGCAAAATGAAAAATGAGCTTAGTCTGAGTATCTACAGGGCATATCATGAGTGTCTTTATTGATGAATGCTAAAACATGTTGAGATATGATAATACCTCACATTTGCATAACATACATGATTTTAATTTTGTTATCAAAACAACACTGTAAGTTAGGCATACAATATACTGATCCCATTTTACAGGTGAAGAAATTGAGGTTCGTTTGTGTTAAGTGTGAAGTCGTTTGTGAAACTTCCAGAGATGAGTCCAGGGGTCAGTAAGCCAGCACAGACACTGAGAGCACTGTACAGATGGGCAGGCTGCAAAGGCCAGAGTATGAAAATCAAAAGTCAGTCGAGGGGCTTCCCTGGTGGCGCAGTGGTTGAGAATCCGCCTGCCGATGCAGGGGATACGGGTTCGTGCCCCGGTCCGGGAAGATCCCACATGCCGCGGAGCGGCTGGGCCCGTGAGCCATGGCCGCTGAGCCTGCGCATCCGGAGCCTGTGCCCCGCAATGGGAGAAGCCACAACAGTGAGAGGCCCGCGTACCACAAAAAAAAAAAAAAAAAAGTCAGTCGAGTAAATGTTTCATTCACTTTGAAATGACTTCTGAAGAGGTGATTTCTCATCAAAGATGTGCCTTCCACACGTTTGAAAATAAACAGAATCATAGGAGCAGATGCCCTCTGAAATAGGCAGCCCCATGCCATGCCCAGATGCTGGTCCATTACTTAAGTCCTTTACGACCAACACACTGACATAGAAGTACATTCCTCCCAAGCTGGCCTCATCACACTGCTGTTGAAATAATTACATCATCTTAACCAGACCACTTCACCCTGTCCCCAAGTTGTCCAAAATCTGCTTGTTCTTTCTTGTCTACAGAACATCAGAGAAATTATTTCTATCCCTGTTTGGACTGAGCCAAGGAATAGTGAACAGTCCTACATGTGGCCCTGTTCATGGTGGGATGGCATACATTTGTCAACTTTTTTGGATGCCGCTATTAGTGGGGCTGTGTCAGGATGGGGTGCTCACCTGTACCAACTGGGAGGGGACTCACTCAATTCCTATTTTTGTGTGATGCTATGAGACATGTGGAGGGTCATATGTTCGTTCAGCATTAATCTTGTTGATCTCAAATGTCAGTTCATCAAATCTATCCATAAACACACTATGAAAAAATATATGCACATTAATCTTTGCATTTCAAATTGTTCCCTACTGGATATTTTTTCAAGAGAGAGGTGTAGAACTTGACAAAGGTATTCTAAATTCCATTTGGGAAAATGAATAGACAAGAATACCTTTTTTAAATACCTTAGAAGAATAAGGAGCTTTCTCTTCAAGATATTATATAGTTATTTCAAATAGCTTTCCTTGTTTGTTGTTTGCCTTCTAATTTGATGATGAGGTTATTTGACATAGATTATAAGAAATGGAGGATTTAGAAGAAATTCTGGCCAAAGATCAGTATTCTTTTCTCCTTGGTTGGTCCCAAATTAATTAACTGGTTCTTTTTTAAGGCAGTGAGTGAAAGGCCAAGATATCAATCAGACATTTTTTTCAACAAAGTTCCTTTATTTTCTATTCCAGATAACATTAAGAAATCATCAGATATCACTTCTCCTTGAACTGCTTTCAAATGCCTGAGCCTAACTAGTCACACACACACACACACACACACACACACACACACACACACACACACACACACACACACACACCCCGCATTCACTGGCTTAGATGCAACCACAGTCAAGTCCCCAGGACATGACCTGATCCTTCTATCTCTCCCTTGAGAAATCACAGCCTCCTCTATTATAATCCAAACATGATTGACAGTAATGAAATCCAGTCACAACTTTCCTTTTTTCATTGGGATCCAAGAGATGGGCTTCCCATTCTCTGAAAAGATGTTATAAAGTAGCAAACATTCAAACATTTTGGTAACATAATACAATATAAAGCTAATGAACATCTTAAGTGTTCATCTTTTTCTTTTTCCATTGTTATAATTCATTTGTGTGTGTGTGTGTGTGTGTTTATGTATCTATATCTCATGGGACCAACCCAGACCCCACTGCTTACAGATGAAAGCTGCATTTTCACTGCATAAGCTGACATGTGGCAGTAGGTTTGCCTCAGAATTCCTGAGAATGCCAGGTCAAATGACATGAAAAACATTAAGGAATGGAAGAAATCTCAAAGGATACTTTTGATAGATTTCATTATATTTTACCTATCAATAAAACAATAAATCAATAATGAAAATATTAAAACACTATATAGAACAACAGGCGAAGGATTAGACAATGCTAAGGAAAAAATACAAATGGCTTATGAAAACATAGAGCCTATCATTAGCAGCTGCTTAAAATATATGTTAAATAAAAATAACTATAATTAAGGAAATATAAATTACCTCAGCAACAAGATACTATTTTCTATCAAGCTGGCAAAGATTAAGAACATTATAAAAACTCCCTACTGTCCAGTAAGACGCATACCTCTTATACTGTTAATCTTCTTCCACTGTGAAAACACTAAGACAATATGCATCAAAAGTCTTAAAATTTTTGTAGCTTTTGACCTAGTAATTTCAATTCTAGATAACTACCCTAAGGAAATAATCAGAAGTTCAAGCAAATTTATGTGCAAATATGTTTATTATAGCATTATTTATTATAGTAATAAAAGGAATCAATAAAAATACCCAACAAGAAAGGACTGCTTAAATAAATTACAGGCCATACAGACATGCATATTGTGGACTGTTACACAGCCATTAAAAATTACATTTACAAGGAATTTTGAATGACATGGGAAAACACTTACAATGCACTAAGTGAAAGAAACAGGATATAAAGCTGTTTATACAACAGAATCTCATCCTTATTTTTTTAAGTGAGTTTGTATGCAAAGATAAACTACCAAGGCATGAACAATGTGTAAGATTACACGTGATTTTTATTTTACTCTTTATAACACTTCTTTGTTTTTTCCAAATTTTCCATATGAGCATGTATTACTTTAACAATTAGAGAAAATATTTATTTAAAGTACATTCCATAGCATGGCACTCAAGGCCCTGGAAAGACTCCATTCCAGCTGCTCCCTTCTATCCCTGACTGTTTCCTCAACACATCAGGCATTTCCACACACCTTCTTGCTTCTCTTCTTAAAGTTCCCACTGCTTGGAGGTCCTTCCAAGAACTTGAAAGTCAGTTCTTCCAGGTGACATTCTCTGAAGCCCACAGTAAGCACTGGTTATTCCCTCATCTTGGTTTAAAACCACTTGAGGGCTTCCCTGGTGGCGCAGTGGTTGAGAATCCGCCTGCCAATGCAGGAGACACGGGTTCGTGCCCTGGTCCGGGAAGATCCCACATGCCCCGGAGCAACTAAGCCCGTGAGCCATGGCCGCTAGGCCTGCGCGTCTGGAGCCTGTGCTCCGCAACGGGAGAAGCCACAACAGTGAGAGGCCCGCATACCGCAAAAAAAAAAAAAAAAAAAAAAAAAAAAAACCACTTGATATTGGTTGTAGGATGCCATGCACCAAATTAATTCTAATTATTTATTTTACGTGTCAGTCTCCCCTCTTGGACTCTGAACTTTTCAAAGGTCCTAGGTCTTAGAAACCTTTAAATTTCTAATACCCAGTACCATCCCCTGACATGCCATAAAATATTAAATATATGGATGAATGAATGATAAATGGAAGGATGGATGGATGGATGAAAACCTATAGGTTTTCAAAGGGCGAAAGAATCTAGAAACTAAATCATCTTCAAGTCATTTCACATATCCAGATGTGTACAGGTGACACACAAGAAGCACTACCTCAGAGCACTGCTAAGACAAGTGGAGCTATAATTAGCTTATAATAGAATTGAAATTTTTCTAGTGGAAACAAATCTGTTATCCTGCTTTACAGTAAATGGCTTTCTACAAAGGATACCCACATGCTATTTTATTATTAAAAGCTATTCCAATAAAAGATATGCTAAAAAATTATTGCAATTTCTACTAATCAAAAACTAATTAAGTCATTTGCTGAATAATACATGTTCTCGACTTGCATTACCTATGAGCATGCTCTTCACTTACAAATATTTGTCTTCATTTCATTAAAGTAATTAAATGGCTTCAAGTACGGTTATTTTTACAAGCATTTTATAGCCAACTCTCAATTTTCCATACCAATGGAGAAGCATAATTGAAACATTTAAAACTGAATAACAGATAATACAGAACCTCCCTGCCGTTCTTCTCCTCCAGTTTAACAAACAACAAAAACAAGCAACTTGAATTTTAGCTCAGCTCCCACTCCCACCCCGGGAGCCTGAACAGAACGTAATTGCACATGAACAGTGGGATCCTATTCGTGAGCATTCGTCGCCTCCTTCCCACGCCCACCCCGTCCCTCCCTACCCCGTCTCTTACTGTACAGGGTACATTGTGGTAAAATGGAGGGATGAATGAGCCTACTTTACCCTGGAAAACGGACCATCCCCAAATCAATGACAAAATTAATTGCACTCTGTCTCTCCGACTGCATCACCCAGGCTTTGTCCCAAGCAATTAAGACAATTCCTTAAGTTTCTAGAGAGAAAATGCTGCACAAAGCAAAAACTTCTTTATGCTACAAATGATAACGGAGATTCTGAGTGAAGGTGTCAGCGTGTGCATGACAGTGTTTCTGGCTATAGCTTTGTTTGCTGTTTTAAAGTACAGGGAATTATGTGGAGGAAACATTTTCCTTCGCTGAATGGGAGGGATCATAATTAGGAAGGGGCAGAGAGTAAATATACATTGGATGCATCTAATTACATATATGAGAAACGTGACAAGAAAACATATATTAGAAACAGATTGACAATCCATTTTCCATAATAGGCACTTTGTCGGGGATAAACGGAATAAAGTTGTTCTGACTCCCTCATGTCAGTTTTTGCCCTGAATGGAAGAGCTGCCTGTGGGAGGAGAGAGATGGTGCTGGGCAGGGAAAGCACCATCCAAGGAGGCCAAGAGTCATGCAGAGGGACAGCAGTGAACAAATGAGCAGAGGAGGAAGGTGGTCAGGGTGCAGGCAGTGTGTGGCCTGGGGGAAGATCAGCTCCAAGGGCCCAGAGGCTGCAGCTGTGATACAAAACACACAGATGATAGATAGATAGATAGATAGATAGACAGACAGACAGACAGACAGATAGGCAGATACACAGACAGGCAATAGATAGGCAGATAGAAAGACAGATAGGTAGATAGACAATAGACAGATAGATAGATAAACAGACGATAGATAGGTAGGTAGATAGACGATAGATAGACAGATAGACAGGCAGATGATAGACAGGTAGATGATAGAGAGACAGGCAATAGATAGGCAGATAGAAAGATAGGTAGATAGACAGACAATAGATAGATAAGTAGATACATAGACAGAAGATAGGTAGACGATAGATAGATAGATAGATAGATAGGGAGATAGTTAGATAGATAGACGATAGATAGATAATTTGTTACCCACACCTAGCATATAATAAGAACCTAATAAATGTACTAAACCCTTGAGGTCTTCAGACACAGTATGTGGTTTCTCATGTTAAAGACACAAAACAGGTTGTGTAGCAGGGGGCAGGAGGAGGGAGTTTTTATTGTCATTTTGTTTCCTTTATATTACAGACCTCAGAGGTGGTTCCCAAAATGTGTTCAGAAGTCTTGAAACAGAATTTCATTCAGCCCTCGTGTGTTGTATGGCATCTCCTTTATTCTGGACTTTCCCCTGCTTTCAATTTTATTGGATTTTAATCAGAGACCATCTGATGAAATGTTCTGAACCTAGATTAGAATGGAACATGCACTCCAGCTGAATGAGAAGGAGGACAGTGAAATCACATAATGGAATATAAAATAGATTTTAAAAGCAATAAAACTGCGGCTGTTGGAGGGGTCTCCTCAGGGGCAAGGAGAAGCAGGGACGTGCAGGAACACACTCACCACCCAGAGAAAGAGAACCCGGGCCAAGGAGGGGCCCAGCCCCAGCCAGTCACCTTGGGCCAGGATGTGCCCAGTCCTGCTGGGACACAGAAGAAAGGAGAGGCAGGGTCTGGGCTGGTTTATGCAAATAAAACTGAACAGAGTCATAAAACAGGAAGAGCCAGAGTCCCCAGAAACCTGAGGCAGGCTCTTGACTTCTCCAAAAGTCATTATAAGAGACCGTGGAAGGTCGGTTTGGCTGCACCAGCTGAAGCAGGGCTTCCTGACCTTGACTTTGCAACTGAACCACAGGAGGTCTTATTAAAATGCAGATTATGATTCACAAGTTCTGGAGAGGACCTGGGACTCTGCATTTCTAGCAAGCTCGGTGGTGACGCTGATGCTGTCGTTCGATGGACCACAACTGTGTGGAGTGGGAGGTAAAGCAGCGGTTTTCTCACCGGCGTCAGCATCACGCGGCACTCAGCCATAGCTTAGATGCCTGAGCCCCAACCAGACTTGCATCTTGAGGGATAGCATCTGGTAACGTGCAGGCTTCTCAGCCTCCCCTGTTGATCTGTATGCCTTCTCTTCCACCTGCCAGACCAATTCCTGCTGACATGTAACACAGACTTCTCTACGGAAATGATTAGAAGACAGGAAGGTGAGCAACCAGTTGACTGGCAGGACAGGGAGTGATGTGAGGAGGTGGGGAGGGGCTCTCCTCGAGGACTTAGCCGTGAGTCTGTGGGCAGAAAACCATGCCAGGACCCCTCTCTTCGGGCATCGGGTGCATGCGTTAGGGCAGACACTCGTGCGTGAGGGCTACTTCCTCCTGAGCAGACTTTTAAAAAACTAAGCCCATTACAGGGCCCTATTCATTTCAGGAGCCATTGTTAACTTCACACTTTCCCCACACCCTTCTGCCCACACCCACTTATACCAAGTCCTGGAGGCTCAGCCTCTAGAATGCAGCCTCTCATCCATCTCCTCCTCTCCATTTCCTTGCTACATCCTAGTCCCAGCCAAGCAACAGCCTCGCAGCTGGTGTCCCACCTATCGTCTTGCTCATGACATTCACTCTCTATTCCACAGCTAGCCTAAAACTCCTTCAGAAGCTTCCTCTGTGTTCAGGACAAAATCTTCACTGACGCCTAAAATGCTCTACGTGATCTTATCCCTCCAACCTCTGAGCCTCACCTTTCTCTCCCTGCTCCAGTCTCACTGGCCTTCTCTGTGTTTCTTTTTTTTTTGCAGTACGCGGGCCTCTCACTGTTGTGGCCTCTCCCATTGCGGAGCACAGGCACCGGACGCTCAGGCTCAGCAGCCATGGCTCACGGGCCCAGCCACTCCAGGCATGTGGGATCTTCCCGTTCCGGGGCACGAACCCGTGTCCCCTGCATCGGCAGATGGACTCTCAACCACTGCGCCACCAGGGAAGCCCCTCTGTGTTTCTTAAATACGCCAAGATCTTTCCCACCACACAGTCTCTGGACAGGCTCATTTTTGTTGAATATTCTTTTCCAGACACAGCAAGACCCCATGCTTCCTTTAGGTCTAGGCCTAAACACCACTTTCTCAGGGAGAACTTCCTGCCCGTCTCACCTTAAGTAAGTCCCTCTCTGGCACCTGAGTGTTCCTTTATAGCATGAATTACAACTGACAATTATTTCACTTGCTTACCCATGCACTTTTCTTTCTCTTCCATTATATCATTGTTTCTCAAAGTGTGGCCCCTGGAAAAGCCACACCAGCATCACCTGGGAAACCCTGAGGGCTGGACCCAGGCTCTGTTTTAGCAAACTCTCCTTGTGGGTGGGTGCATGCTGACATTTGAGGACCACTGCACTGGACTGCAACCACTGTAGAAGTACACTTGTCTGCCATTATGTACCCAGCACCGAGAATAGTGCATACAGTAGATATCTGGAAAAGTTTTTTTTTTAATGAATAGATAAATAAGTCCCACTAGGCCAAACAATTTCCACATCCCAACCAGTATCCCATCCTAGTGCCATTAGTATACTTGCAAAAGTGCCACCTAAAAGAGAAATCTCACATAAATTTTGTTTCCAATGAAGAAGTTCCAAGCTGGCTTCAGAGTAGAGAATGGATTTTAGGGTGCAAGACAGAAACTGAGACACCAGCTAGAAGCCTGCAGTAGGGGTGCAGCTGAGAGATGATGATGGCAGGGGACGTGGACAGGAGGAGGTGAACTGAAGGATGGATCTTACAGGCTGAGCCATCAGGACTTGATGACTGGTCGTAGGTGGAGGGGTGTGAGGGAAAATGAGGGGTTGGGAAAGCCATGACAGGGGTTCAGGGGGTGAAAATGGGGGTCCACAAGTATACTGAGTTTCAAGTAAAGGAAATAGGACAATAAGAGATAATAAACAGCCTGCCTTTGCCCAGGAATGATCACGTTGGGCCCTTTTCTTTCTCTCCTTAATCTCCTTCCACTTCTCCATCTCCCAGCAAATACATGCAAGAAGTATTCTAATGTAACCCAAAGATGGAATGGCAGATTTGGAAGAAAACATTTGGTGGACCCACATCTTTATTACGAGGCTGAAAAGGCTGCAGCCCACAAAGCAGAAGTGGCTCATTCAGGTCACATGGCTGCTGATGGCTGTCAGGACCAAGCCCCAGTCTCCCACCTCTGAGTCCACTGAAATACCTGCTCCAGTGGGAGCTCTGTGGGAAAAAAGGAAAAACCACAGGATGGAACAGGTTTGGAAATGCTGCAAGCAACATTCTCTAGAGAGTCTGAGTTCAGACTATATTAGGGCTGTGAAAAGTCTTCCAGTGAAGAAAGCTGCTTAACCCAGCATGTCTCCAGCATAGCTGACCATGGAGTCCCGTCATCCTGTGCAGATTCATAACACCTAGAAGCGCCCCAGACCATACACACTAAGCCTGAGCTATAGGAGAGAGGGAAAAGTTAATCCCAATTTAAAGGTTACATCTGAATTTTTCATATACTCATAGAAGTCTTGGAGTCTTTGTCATGTTTATCCACAATTCGAAACCTTTAAATGGCTGTACTAAGCAGCTGGCCGGGCTCATTCTGAAGGCATGGAGCTACCCCCAGGGGAAGGTAACACCGGACGCCCCGCTGGGCTGACCCTCGCTTTAGGTATCCCTGTGTGCTCTGGACAGGAGCTTCCCAGGCCTGATCCCTGCACTCTGAAATCCTGCACGGCCCAGCTTCCCTCTCCTACTGTGAGGCCACAGCGTGCATGGAAGGGCACCCTCATATTCTAGAAGGAAGAACCCTCTCACATGGCCAAGAGCAAGTGGTAAACGGGGGTTCACAGCCGGGGTGGTCAGGCCAGGGATGAAGAGGGAAGGGGAATGGGGCCCAGTGCTTGGGAATCCCTGACCCAGGGGCAATGCGGGTCTGGGCAGGCTTGAGACTGACTCAGGAACCTGGGGAAGAAGACTTCTCGGAAAAGTGAGATTCCGAAATAGGCGGGTACACAGGTGCAGGATCCCCCAAACGGACAGGACCCTGGGAGCTTGACTGCGCTGGGTCATCCCTGTGAAGCAGGGGACAGTGAGGAGGAGAGCCGATGCTCTGGGATGCACAGAGACCAAAGTCCAGAGGAAAGCTTCTCGTGTTTTAGCTGCATGACTTCGGACAAATTACTCAATTCCCCTCAGCCTTGGTTTCTGCATATGTAAAACAGACACAGTAACTTCTGCCTCCCAGAATTGCTGGGTGGTTTAAATCAGATAATGAATATGGAAACACCGACAGATAATAGAAGTGCCACCAAATATAGGTATGATTATAATAAATATTATAGGTGTTTACTGAGCACTTACAATGCACTGGGTACTGGGTTAAGTACTTCACAGACATTTGGTTGTCTAAGCCTTCGAGGAACCCTCTGAGGCAGATGAGAGCATGGTCTCAGTTTTTTTTTGTTTGTTTGTTTTTGTGTTTTGGGGGTTGTTTTGCAGTACGCGGGCCTCTCACTGTTGTGGCCTCTCCTGTTGTGGAGCACAGGCTCCAGATGCACAGGCTCAGAGGCCATGGCTCACGGGCCCAGCTGCTCCGCGGCATGTGGGATCTTCCCGGACCGGGGCACGAACCCGTGTCCCCTGCATCGGCAGGTGGACTCTCAACCACTGCACCACCAGGGAAGCCTACATGGTCTCAGTTTTACAGCTGAAGAAACTGAAGACCAGGAAAATGAATTTACTTTCCCAGAGGCACACAGAAGGCAGTAGAGCCAGCATCTGAACGCAGACAATCTGAGTACAGAAAACGTTTCCCAGTCTGCAAACACTAATGCAGGAACATGGCAGAGAGATAGAGAGGCGTGTTCACGTGAGCCAGCCCAGCTCACTGGAGGGGTGGGCTGCGAATGAGGTGACAGTCAACAGCCCCTCCCAGGGTCAGTTTAAACAAGCATAATCCTTTGATTTTCATGTATACCCTCTGCCTGAAACAGAGCAAGAACTAAAAATCCTGTCAGGGGATCCATTCCGTCCTCGCTGGGGAGGGCCAAGGAGCCCAGCTGGGTGGCAGTGGCCAGAGGGGTGTGTGCCAGCAGCAGCGGTGGCCATGGTGTGCTCTGCACTGACTTCCAGGACAGGAGCCTCCCTCCAGGCCCTTGGCGAGCCCTGCATGCAGAAACGGAGGGCATGGTGCATGCAGGGCCAGCTGGCCTCAGCCATGTCAGGTGGTGAGCAGCTACTGTACCCTCTTAGAAGCCCGCCCGGCGTGGGTGATGCAATAGCCCTTGGCAATCCAGAGGCAGAAACTCCTAGGTGGAGATTAAATCGTGGGAGAGAGACTTTCCCAGTTGGAATGTGATGGACAAACCTGGCCAGTCCTGAGTGATCTCTGAAGAAAGCCGGTGGAGGCTTCAAGGAGGGAGAGCTTCCAAGGAGCAGGGTGGAAGTGACCTTGCCATCGCCTGCCTGCACCTGGGCAGCAGGAGGTCCTCAGAGTTTTGCTGAACTGAGCTACTCCGGTAAAGAATGGCCAATCCCTAATGTTCCAGTATTCCATGCCAGGGTAGCTGGGAGAGGAACTCTGGAAGGGCTTGATGTGAACCCCAGAGATGAATCACAGCCCTGGGCAAAGTCAAAAGGGGCGGGGTGAGGGCTTTAAGAGGACTTGAGGCTGGGGTGCAGGGAACGGGAGGGAGTGTTATGCCCCAGCCCGCAGTCCCAGCCGGGTCATAAAATTCAGGATAGAAAAGTTTACCTCATGAGCGAAATTACACATTAGTGGGTAATTTATGAAGCAGGTGCTAAAACCAAGCAATGCTGGCAGAGAAGGACAAAAAATCTCAGTCTTACAGCCCTTGAGGGAGGGAGGCAGGGGAGAGGAAAGGAAGGAAGAGGAAGAAAAGAAAGGAAGATAGACAAGAAGGGAGAAAAGGAGAGAGACACAGGAGAAGGGCAGGAGGAGACAGGAGCTCCTAAATCAAGGCCAAATACTAAATGAAGAAATCTTATATCCAAGGCCAGCCCATATGTGACGGGACCATTTTATTCTATTGCTTAGGATTTGAATAAAATCTATTGTTTTACAACAATGCTCTCAAACTTTGGGGGAAGACTGCTCTTCATTGTAGTTTTAACTCTTGTAATAAAGGGGAAAAAAGAGTTTAAAATTAAACATAAAAGATAAAAACCTCAAATTTTTCAAGTCACATTTTATTAAATGATAAAGGTCTACTCTGAGCCCTAGGCAAGGGCAGTGGAAGGGATTTGGTTAATTTGTAAGATTAAAGGCGTTTTGAATAATTGAGGCCACGTTAGAGGGAGACTCTAGTGTGAATGACATTCCAAGGTCAGAAGACTGAAGAGCTAAGACTCCTTATCCAAAAACACCAAGTTAACCTTTCAGAGAGGAAAAATTCAAGCCACTGTTGGCCTTGAACTTCAATGACTGATAAACAAGAAGCAGACAATATAAACTGGTAATCTATCTGCTTATAAATAGATTTATCTTTCCTTTGCTTAAGGAATCTGACCAGTGGAGTCCTGAATATTTTAAGGTGTTCTGTATAAGGTAATGTGTTATTCTGACAGTTTATTAGCAACAAAGTCAAGAAGGTCAAAACTGAAGACTCCTTCTATAATTTTATTTCCACTCTGCTTACATCTTAATAAAAGGTGTCTCTTACAACAGTAAACAGAAACCAATCTGCATTTGCAGGTGCAGAAAAGGTGCTTTCAAATATATTATAAGCAGAAAATGACATAAGCTTATTGGGATCAGCATTACTCAACACTCTTTGGACCTTGGCAAGATACAAAATGATCTGTTTCTTCTCTTGGCTAAACAGAAAGTGAATAGCACAGTCTATAGGATACAAACTAAACCAATTAAGATAATGGTACTTTTTTATGATTATTAATAATAATATAGTACCCTATACAGTGCTTTATAGGTCTCTAATATCTTCCCAGAGTTCACTGGTCAACGCTGCCTTGGTTGAAGGTATGTGTATTAGGCGCAGGTTGGGGCTGAGTGTCCCACCCATCCCCTCACACGCTTAGAGGTGGCTCCTGAGGCTCTATGGGACACAGAATCAGAAATACCATGGCCACGAGTTGCTTGTTTATCCTCAGTGTTATTATCATGGATATTGTGTTTGCTACCGTAACCTCCATTCCCCCTTCTCTTGGTAGCTGCCAAGATTTCCATTCTAGAATTCACACATTGCCCACTGTGGCCTACATGCTTCATACCACACCTGGCTCTAGACATGGGGCACATAGGAAAAGAATTATTATCCTGACCCCAGGGTAAGTTACTGGTTCAAGGGTAGGAACACGACAGAATTTGGGTCAATGAGATCATACACTGGAGTTTTCTATGGATATGAAAGATGCACCATCTCTCTTCCGAAAGATGTCCAAACGGTTCCCTTATGTACACGCTCCAAATGTGGACAAGGAAGCATATGGGCCTGGAATAGTGACAGCAATGGTGCGTATTCTCAGGATGAGGCTGGCATCAGGAAGGGCATAAAAAGGACAGAACCGCACAGAAACATAACTCTTGATGACACTGTGGTCTGCTGAATCCCACCAATCCTGAGGCCCACCTAGTTCTAGACTTCCAATAATATACACTAATAAATTCTCACTGTTACTTAAGCTGATCCAATTTGATTTTTCTGTTATTTGCAGCTGATCTCACCCTAAGTAATACAGGTACTATGTGAGGTGATATGGTCAGGTGTTCTATCTCCATTTTAGAAATAAGGCTAAAGTTTCGAGATCTTATGTGACACAAGAGAACACAGCTAGTAAGCAATGAAACCAAGTCCTCTGACTCCAAACCCAGTGCTCTTCCCATCGCCACGTCGTCTCCATGACAAGGTCCTAGAAAGTCCCTTTTCAGATTTATGATTCCCATAGTAAGTTTGAATTTAAATATCCTGAGATTATACAATTAAAATAAAAATGTGGGGCTTTCCTGGTGGCGCAGTTGTTGAGAATCCGCCTGCCGATGCAGGGGACACGGGTTCGTGCCCCAGTCTGGGAAGATCCCACATGCCGCGGAGCGGCTGGGCCCGTGAGCCATGGCCACTGAGCCTGCGCGTCCGGAGCCTGTGCTCCTCAACGGGAGAGACCACAACAGTGAGAGGCCCGCGTACCGCAAAAAAAAATTAAAAAATTTAAAAATAAATAAATTTTTTAAAATAATAATAAAAAAAATAAAAATGTGAGTGTTGGTTCAAAATATTTTTGCCTATTAAAGAGTATCAGTGTTTGTTAATAACAAAGAGCCACCACCCTCTAGTGGCAGTAAACCCATGAAACAGCTCCATTCACACCACCACCACCAATATCAGGCATGAGGACAGCCTGGCAAAAGTATGTGTAGATGGTCAGGTATGCTGCTCTTACTGCACAGGCTATAAAACATATTAAAATAGAAGCCCTAGGTCAGGTATTTAACACCAGTTAACAATGTGACAGTGTGGAATCATAAACAGAGCTCTGCCTTCCAGGAATTTATTATCTAACTGAAGGAGAGAAAGTGGTGATCCTTCCCATCTCTGCTTCTCAACTATGCTCCTCTCCCACTGTCCTGATGGGAAATAAACTCTCTGTACATGTGTGCTAAATAACTGTGCGAGAATCAGGAATCTTTCTATACTCACGGGGAAATTACCCAACTTAGCTTAACAATGAATCAATTACATGAAAGAAAGCAAGTCCAGGCTGGAGGGACAGAGAGAGAACAGTTAGGAAGAAAGAGAAGTGATTTGTTCTCTGAAGAGCTATCTTGGGTTAACAAAGAGCAAACGCAACTTGAACCGAAAAAGAAAAATTCAAACTGCCTAGAGATAAAGCATACATCAATTATTATTTGAAATTAATATTATTTTTATAAAACTAATTTCAGACTGATAGGAGCAGGAACTAGGCAGGTATAGCCAAAGAAGTGTTATGTTCTTCCTCCCACGTGGAATACTGACTTCTCACCCATAAAAACTTCTACAGGGTGAGAAGGTCAAGAGTGGCACTTAGGAGTTCTAAGCTTCAAGACTGATCTGGATTCAAAGTCCATTTCCAATCTTTACTAACCACGTGACTATATGATGGAGTAATTACTGAACCTATTTAAAACTATTTCCTCCTTTACAAAACGGGTTACTGTAAAAGGACTAAAGGAGTTAATACATCTAAGTGTCTAAGATAGAGTGCTCAGTGAACTGAGGATAAACGCCAATCATCCTTCAAAACTTTGCCCAGATTCCTCACTGCAGACCAAGTCTCCCCTGGCTTCCCCAAAACCCTGATAATTTAACCCAGAGCAGCTACTGGAGCAACCGTTACCACCAATCTCTCGTAGAGGCTCTGGCCAGAGACTCCAGAGAGATCTGCAACATTAACTCTTCCCCTTCCAGGACCAACCTTTCTTAGCTGGCTTTGCAGACTCTCAGTCGGGCTAAAGACCATGCCTCTGGTTTTAAACCATCACTGCCTCATTCCCTGGGTATCTGGGCACTTTCGCTCAGTCCTGCCTGCTCTAGAAGGATGTAACTTCTGGTGACCCAGACCAGCAATCTGGAAAGGGGTGGCTCTTGTCTGGAATCACTTATAAGCCACAATCCACGTCATTCTTTTCACAGAGGGCCTGGGGACCTGAGAAAGTGAGAATGTTCTTGCCTCTTCCTATTTTCTGCAAAGACTGTGTGTCTCAAGTCTTGCTACCATGCCTAGCCTTGTCTAAAAATCCTCACTACAGTTCCAGGTACCAGCTCATGGAAGGTCTTGCATCAGTTAAGGCAGTCAGGGAAACCACAGAAGAAATGTGAATAGAGAGAACTTAATATAAAGAATTGTATAAAGTTACTTATCAGGAAACAAAGAATAATAGAACATCAGATCATCATGGAGGCAGCAAGTACAAGAAACAGCTACCACTCTTCAGGCTGGAGGAACAATGGAAATAGTTTGTAATTATTACAACTCAGAGAAGGGGAAAAAAAAACAACTTCCAGAGGGACACAGTCTACTGAGGAGGGAGTACCGGCTGACTGATATGGGGTCTCTAAAGGTACAATAAGACTGATTCTCCAGGTGGTGGAAATACTGCAAACTAAATTCACCTGCTGCTACAGAAAGGAAGTGCTGCTGCCAGAGTGAAGAAGCTTTACTGGTGACTCTCAAAAGCAAACAGAAAGTAGTAAATCCCATCTTCCTCCTCTAGCCTTGCAATCTCCCTCTTCTAGCCTTGCAATCACCCTCTTAGCACCCCTTACTGGAAAATTCTAATCAGGAACCAGGTGACAAAGTGTAAGTGCAGTTGGGAGATTATCACAAAGCAAAATATAGAAGGGTGGCTTTAGAGGTGAGAGACAACAGCTTAATGACTTGCTCAAGGCTCCTATCCTCCCCCTTGACCAGAGATGTCCCACACTGCAAAACCACTGGAGGCTTCAGAGAAAACCCACTCTGCCCTTCTCTACTCATAGAGGCCCGTCCCTCAGCCCTAGTAGTTCCTGAGGAAGGCAAGGATTTCCCAAGGATATGAAAGGCTTAAGGGACCTCCTAAAACTTCCCACACCAGATCAATCTCAGTTCCTAGGTTACAAATCATGTTTCAAGTGAGAGACTGAAAGGAATGACCGAATTCCCAATATCCACAAATACTTAAAGACGGGTACTTCCCCGGTGGTCCGGTGGTTAGGACTCTGCGCTTCCACTGCAGGGGGCATGGATTCGATCCCTGGTTGGGGAATGAAGATCCCGCATGCCACACAGCCAAACAACAAAAACACAACAAATACTTAAAGGCTGTCTATTATGTCCATTACCACTGTTCCACCAAGGTCCCTAAGATGATGGATGGATGGATGGATGGATAGATAGAATTTCTTTAATAATAAAAGTTTTTAATAATAAAAATGTTTTAAATGTATTATATATATAGACAAAGTCAAGAAAAAGCATGCTCCCCAAGGTCCCTAAGAAAATATAAACATTAAAGCCCCAAAAAGGCATACTCTTTATTACCATGAGTTGTTTACTCCAAATTCCAATGCAGCCCTTGGTGACCAGACTGAACCATATGGATGATTTCTTCTGCCTAACAGGCATATAAACATAGAAGGCTAAGGAGGCTGCCTTGGGCCTTCTCCCCTAAGCTTAAACTCAAATCTTAATCCTTTGTGTTTTACCACTCTAATACAGAAGAGAAGCAATTCCAAGGAAAAGCACACCATGCAAAGGGAGGGAAATAGTTTCTTCCTACCATCTAAGACATCTCTAGCCAAGGCAGATCTTCCCAGGAGGAAGAAAGAAGCAAAGATACAGGCACACCTTTATTCCTCCCGCCAAGGCTCAACTCCCTGTAATGCGGGCCAACTAATGCCCTTAGACCGGCTCTCTCCTCATGCTTGGGCACAAAGTGAGGGAAGGAAAAATGGTTCCAAGATAAGTCATGAGCTTCCAAAAGACAAAAATCACCATGACTGTTCTTCTTTCCCCCGCTATGGCTATCCATCTTCAAGGGAATATTCCACTAGCGTATCCGGAAAGCTGAGTCAATGCCATCGTGGAGCCATCTTTCCCATCCCTGTTCCTGGTCTTATAAATCTACCTCAAATCTAAGACGTGAGTAGTTTAGCCCCTCAAAACAGTGTTACCTCCAGAAACATCTTAGGTGGGTCAAATTAGGACATTAAGTTGACCCCAAGGACACATTTTATAAATGGTTAAGGTCACTCATTTAATTGACCACATTTTCCTACATCACTAAAATTTATTAATCAATGAGCACTAGATAATAGTCAATTTAATACAATATGAACAACATAAAATGTCCAAACTTGGCCACCATCCTTTAAAATGAATGTCTTTCCTTCATTCTCATAGATAAATTAACATCTGAAATATGGACATACATGTTCTTTCCATTTATTTTGCTTAAAATTCTATTCCCACTTCTCTTACTATTTTTATACAGAATCAGCTTGGGTTTTTTTTAACTTCCACAAGAAGAGGAAGTCTGGGATGATGGCAGTCTGGCACATATCCGCCCATCCTCCTAATTCACACAATCTGCCACTCCTACCCCAATTAGATGCTGGGGCTGATGGTCAGCTAAGTGCCAGAGAAGTCTTGGGCTCCAATCCATGTCTAACGGGGAGAGTTTGTGGGAGACCTGAAGACCAGGGTCAAAGAGCTGGGGTGATGACTGGATACCCTAACGGAGCTTGGTCCCCAGAGATTTTCATCCCACTAAGGGCGAGGTCAACATTGGCCCTTTGTGAGAGGTTGCACAGGTCCCCAGGATGTTGAGATGAGCTGAACTATGGGGCTGAGGTTTCCATGTCCCTCAGGTGAGGAGAGTGTATGGAATCTGGGGAGAGGGCAACTTTCTCCAGAGATTCCAGACTGCTGTTTCCACTCCACCATGCCATGAGGTAGAGATCACATTACCTCTTGCTACCGTCAGGACTGCTGCCACTTAGGATACCCCAATAATCAGATCTAAGTCTCAGTGACAGACAAAGGAAAATAACAACACATTTAATGGCCCCAGAGAAGGCAAGACCAAACAAAATGGCACCCAGCATAGTGGTGCTTCCAGAGGAGACAGATGAAAACTGACTAGAAGTATATCAATAGCACTTCATGATATTCAAGCAAAGCTCACAAGCATACAAAAAAGATCTTCTAGAACTGAAAACCTTGATTCTCAAACTAAATATCTCAGTAAATCAATTGACAGAGAAGTGGTAAAAATCGAGTCCCAAATTAGTGCACTGAACTCCAATTAAAAGAATAATCTCAAATTATAGAAAAGTAAATTGTGAGGGAAAAGGTAAAAGACTTGGAGGATAGATTCAGGAGAACTAAGATGCCAGTAACAGGAATTCTAGAAATCATTAATGGGATACAGAAACAAGAGGAGATAATTAAATAATAAAAGAGAACTTCCCTGAGATGAAGGAAAGTACAAGTTTTCAGATTAAAACTGTACACTAAATTCTAGGCAAATTTAACTGAAAAAATATATACTCTTGAGCACATGATGTTAAAATTCCTAAACTCTTAGGATAACAAAATAATTACGAATTTCTAACAGAAAGAATAAGTTATCTGTTAAGAACTGGTATGGAAATTTTTATTCATCACACTGGAAGCTAGAAGATGTTGGATTATTACCTACAAAGTACTGAGAGAAAAGGACTACAACCTAAGAACCCGGCTGTTTAACTAGCAGGAGGAAAAAAATTGTTTATACTCATGTCACCCATACCTCATCAGATGAAAAGGCTCAAGAAAGGACTCTAACCAAAGAACTAATGAATCAGAACCAAGAACTCAATTTGTAACATAATGAAGAGTAGAGGAAACAGTGTGTTTTTCCACACAGAGAAAGCTTTGCACTGTGTGACTGTGAAAGAGAGACAGAGAGAATTATAAATGGATACTGATAAACTGTGTGAATGAGATGAATGCACTAAAATAAGAATTGTTAAAATACAAGGCGTAGGGCTTCCCTGGTAGCACAGTGCTTGAGAGTCTGCCTGCCGATGCAGGGGACACGGGTTCGAGCCCTGGTCTGGGAAGATCCCACATGCCATGGAGCGGCTAGGCCCGTGAGCCATAGCCAGTGAGCCTGCGCGTCTGGAGCCTGTGCTCCGCAACAGGAGAGGCCACAACAGTGAGAGGCCCGCGTATCGCAAAAAAAAAAAAAAAAAAAAACAAGGGGTACACTTCAGTGAAAATTTTAATAATACTCAAGAATTTAAAGTACTAAACTACTTCAGCAAAACTTTGAGACTGGGGATAGAGAAAAGAAAGATGTCTTCCAAAAAGTCTCATCTGGCTTGGGGCTGGGAGTCTATGAGATGGGGGAAAGTGAAAGTATTCTTAAAGCCTTACTTTATGCCATAATGACAGGAGAAATAGAGAGAAGATACAGGGTCTTGATGGGGGAAATAGGCAAGATATTTTTAAATAAATAGGAGAGAAATATGTATATGAGTCTGAATAACAGAAAACAGAACAGGAAAAGAAGTACAATAGAACTTCCAAACTAACAACAAATGAAGTGAATGTCAACTTTTACAAATCAACACGAAAGAAATGAAAATGAAAAAGAGTATTCATTTGGATTATTTAAATATTTTTACTATTCAATAATAATTTATCTATTAGCTTTTTCGTTATATATGTTTTGCTTTGACTTGTTTGTTAGTGGTTGCTCTGGAGATTAGAATATTAATATCCAACCTTACCTTCTCAGTCTAATTTGAGCTAATTTTGTTCTACTTCATATAAAAGGAAAAAACCTTCCAACCATATAAGTCCTTTCACCAACATTTATGTCATAATGCTCATTTATATTGCATGTTCATACATCCCACAACTTTTTGCTTTTTCAGTCATACATATTTTTAAAATCTTAAGAGATAAAAAATAGTCTTTTCTATTCAGCCAGAGATTTGCCATTTCTGTTGCTCTGCCTTTATTTCTAAGGACCCTTTCACCTGAAAAATTTCCTTGGCATTTCTTAAGAAGCAGTTCTGCTGATGATGAATTCTCTTAGCTTTCCTTCATCTGAGAAAAATATCTGTATTCTGCTTTCATTCCTGATGGATATTTTCACTGGACGTAGAATCTGAGGTTGACAGTTCATTTCTTTCAGCACTTGAAGTTGTTGTTTCACTCTCCCTTGGCCTCCATCGTTTCCGATGAGAAATCCACAGTCGTTTTAATCACTGCTTCCCTGTATGTAATGTGTCACTTTTCTCTAGCTGCCTTCAAGACTTTATCTTTATTTCGTCAGATTGACTATGATGTTTCTTCAAGTTTGTGCTGTTTAAATTTCACTGAGCTTCCTGAATCCGTAAACATTGGGTTTATATTCCCCAGATTTGGGAAATTTTGGCCATTACTTCTTTAAATGTGTTTTCTTCCTCAACATCTTTTTCCTCTCATTCTTGGACTACTGTGACATGTATGTTAGACCTTTTGATATCATTCCACAAGTCTCTGAGGCTCTGTTAACTTTTTCAATCTTTTATTCCTTTGTTTCTCAGACTACCTTCAAATTCATTGACTTGTTTTTCTGTCTTCTTCACTATACTACTGAGTTCAAACAGTGAGCTTTTTCTAGTTCAGATAATATATTTTTCAGTTCTAAAATTTCTATTAGACTCTTTTTTATAGTTTTATTTCTCCTATTTTTGCATTCATTTTAAGTGTGTTTACCTTGACCTCATGGAGCATAGTTGTAACAGATGCTTAAAGACTTTGTCTGATACTTCCAACATCCAGGCCATTTCAGGGTTGGTGTCTTTTTACTGTCTTTTCCCTCGAGTATCAGTCACATTTTTCTGGTTTTTTATATATCAAGTAACTAGACAATGAGAATATTATGTCATGTAGCCTCTGGGTCCTATTATAATCCTCTGTGTTGGGGAGGACATGGAACAATGGAACTCTCATATACTGCTGATCAGAATGTAAAATGGTGTAACCACTTTGGAAAACAGTTTGGCAGTGTCTTATAAAGTGAAATATGGACCTACCACATAAAGCAGCTATTTTGCTACTATGTATTTATCCAAGTGAAATGAAAGTATATGTCAATACAAAGACTTCTACATGAACGTTCATAGCAGCATTCTTCATAAAGTCCCAAAACTGAAAACACCCAAATATCCAGCAACAGGTCACTGGATAAGCAAATTATGGTAGGTCCATACAACAGAATATTAAAAGTGAACTACTGTTACACACAAAGTGGATGAATCTCAAAATCATTATGCCATTTGAAAGAAGTCAGGCAAAAAAAGTATATTCTCTATAATTCAATTCATGAAAAGTTCTAAAAGTTCAAACTAATTTGTATTGGCAAAAGGCAGAAGTGTTTTCCTAAAGCCAGGTGAAGAGAGGGATGGATTACAAAGAAACACAAGGAAATTTTGTGGGTGATGGGAATGCTTATTATCTTGATTGAAGATATGATTTCACAAATGTGTGTATATATATATATATATATATATATATACACACACACATACACACACACACATATATATATATCAAAGTAATCCAATAGTAAACTTTAAATATGTGCCTTTAGTGTGCTTCAATTATATCTCAACAAGCCATGTAAATAAAAAGAAGATGCAACTATGTAAATATGAACCAAATAAATACGAACCAAAGGAGAAGAGATAGAATAACATCAAGTATACCAGTCCTTGCACTATGCATGGCTGAATTCTCCCACTAAAAGACAAAAGACAGAATTCAGATTTGCTTATTAAAAAAACCCTAAGCTTACAAGAAATACTTAAAGTGATAATGAAAGGCTGAAAATAAATAACTATACAAAGAGAATCTGGGAAAATATAAGTAAAAGGAAAGGTGAAGGGAGCATTTTAAAATCAGCAAGATTATGAAAACATCAAACACATCTAAGAGATATTTTGCAATAATAAGAATGCACTACTTATAAACAAGATACCACAGTCCCCAAATAACACAGCAGATAAATATGTAAAGCAAAAAGTACTGGAAATGCAAACAGAACTTAATAAATGAACAACAAATATACTAGGAAGATTCAATATACTTCTTTCAGAAATGGGTAGACTTACTAGACAAAAAATAAGCAAATACCTAGAGGAACTGAATCATGCAATAAATGTATTAAATATATGGAGAACCATATGGCTCCAAATAGAGAACACATATACATTTTTGTCTTACGTCCATGAAACATTCACAAAAAAATTGATCCAGTACATTGCTTAAATAAACATATATTCAAGAGAATCATTTACAGGCCACATTTTCCATTCATAATAAATTAGAAACAAAAGATGAAACTAGTCACTAAAGTAACTGTCAGGACTTTTCCAAGGCTGAAATACCACCTGATACTGATCATGAAACAGGCTAAACTTGTAGGCAGAAAATCTGGGATCAAATTCCACCTCTGCCACCACGACATTGAGAGGTTATACAAACCCTTTGAGAATCCAACTCCTATAAGGTATCAGTGATCCTACCCACCCTACAAATTTCATGAAAGTTGTTGCTAGTGACAAGGCAAATTGAGATCATGAAAATTAAGGCAGTTTTCAAATTGTAAAGTCGCATACAAACATAGGGTTTCTATGAGAAAATTTGTCTAACTAGCAATCAACTGGACTCACAAAAAGACTCTGGGGGAAAAAAGAGCTTTCGAAATATATCTTTCTGTATTGGGGTCTACCTGTATGCATATGCAAAGGTATTTTTAAAATTTATTTATTTATTTATTTATTTATTTATGGCTGTGTTGGGTCTTCGTTTCTGTGCGAGGGCTTTCTCTAGTTGTGGAAAGCAGAGGCCACTCTTCATTGTGGTGCGCGGGCCTCTCACTATCACGGCCTCTCTTGTGGAGCACAGGCTCCAGACGCGCAGGCTCAGTAATTGTGGCTCACGGGCCCAGTTGTTCCGCGGCATGTGGGATCTTCCCAGACCAGGGCTCGAACCCGTGTCCCCTGCATTGGCAGGCAGATTCTCAACCACTGCGCCACCAGGGAAGCCCTGCAAAGGTATTTTTAAAGAGATCTAGAAAGACATACAAACTTGGACTAGTAGGAGCTGCAGTAACTAACAATGATAACTTGTTACTAACTTACACTAATGAAGAGGAAAAGTCTCTCAGATAGGAGCTACGTAAATATTTGATAGCTAATAAATTAAATGTTAATTAAATACTTCAGCGATTTTCTTCCCTGACCAGCATGTAATTAACATTTAATTAGTTATAAAATATTTAGAGTTATGAAATATCCTATGGCATCTAAAATGTCTCCACTGTCAGACCATCTTGGACAATGTGTCAAGGGTATGAGGGGATAGACTGGCATTTAAACCACAGGAGACAAAACAAAAAGTAACTTTTGTGACTTTCTCACATAAAGAAATTGAGAATGAGATAAGGAGAATCTCATGTTTCAACTGAATTTAGTCAAGGAATTTATAACTAAGCGTTACCAGGGAGTAAAGGACGAATTCCAAATCTAAAACTGTAACGTCATGAATGTTACAACCACCTCAATGGCAACTGGAAAACATGATTAAAAGTTGGTTAGGGGACTTCCCTGCTGGTGCAGTGGTTAAGAATCCGCCTGCCAATGCAGGGGACATGGGTTCGAGCCCTGGTCCAGGAAGATCCCACATGCCACGGAGCAACTAAGTCCATGCACCACAACTAATGAGCCCATGCTCTAGAGCCCGTGAGCCACAACTACTGAGCCCATATGCCACAATTACTGAAGCCTGTGCACCACAACTACTGAAGCCTGTGCACCTAGAGCCTGTGCTCCACAACAAAAGAAGCCACTGCAATGAGAAGCCCGCACACCGCAACGAAGACCCAACACAGCCAAAAATAAATTAATTAAATAAATAATTTTTTTTAAAAAAAGTTGGTCAGGAAGAAAGCACCGTTCACTTTGGCCTCTTTGAACTTGAAATACATTTGGAATGATGAGCTTGAGGAGGAGGCAGATTGGACAGAAAAGTTATCTAGTAAAACAAGGGGTACCATTAAAGATGTGCCCTTCTCCCAGTTTCCCCCACAAGGCTGTCTGAAAGTCCCAGATGGAAATGCATTTCCCATGCAAATCAAAACTATAATGAGGTACCACCTCACACCAGTCAGAATGGCCATCATTTAAAAGTCTACAAATATAATAACAAATGCTGGAGAGGGCGTGGAGAAAAGGGAACCCTCCTACACTGTTGCTGGGAATTTAAATTGCTGTAGCCATTGTGGAAAACAGTATGGAGGTTCCTTAAAAAACTAAAAATAGAGTTGCCCTATGATCCAGCAATCCCACTACTGGACATATATTCAGACAAAACTGTAATTCAGAAGGATACACGCAACCCTATGGTCATAGCAGCACTATTTACAATAGCCAAGACATAGAAACAACCTAAATGTCCATTGACACATGAATGGATAAAGAAGATGTGGTATATATTACACAATGGTATACCATTCATCCATAAAAAAGAATGAAATAATGCCATGTGCAGGAACATGGATAGGCCTAGAGATTATCACACTACGTGGAGTAAATCAGAAAGAGAAAGACAGGGCTTCCCTGGTGGCGCAGTGGTTGAGAGTCCGCCTGCCAATGCAGGGGACACGGGTTCGTGCCCCGGTCTGGGAGGATCCCACGTGCCGCGGAGCGGCTGGGCCTGTGAGCCGTGGCCGCTGAGCCTGCATATCCGGAGCCTGTGCTCTGCAATGGGAGAGGCCACAACAGTGAGAGGCCCGCCTACCGCAAAACAAAAAAAGAAAGAGAAAGACAAATATCATATGATATCATTTGTATGTGGAATCGTAGGAGTTTGGGATTTGCAGATACAAACTACTATATATAAAATAGATAAACAACAAGGTCCTACTGTATATATCACAGGGAACTATACTCAGTATCCTGTAATAAACTATAATGGAAAAGAATATGAAAAAGAAAACGTGTGTGTATATGTGTGTATACACACACACATATATATATAAAAAACTGAATCATTTTGCTGTACATCAGAAACTAATACAATGTTGTAAATCAACTATACTTCAATAAAAAACAAAAAAGGAAGAAAGAAATGCATTTCCCCACTGGTTCAAAGTTGACCTTGGAAAATACATGAGCCTGGGCTTATAGCAAGGGAAGTAGGGTCTAGAGGTGCAGAGAGAGCTGTGTGACAAGACATCTGGCTGGTAAGGAGAGATGGATTGGGGGAATGAGTATCCACACTGTTAGTCTTTAAACTGGGACCATGCAGAATAGGCATCAGACCAAGAGAAACAACTTCTCTTGTGGATCAGTAGAACTATGCAATGAACCAGGTTAAGGGCAATCTCCTAAAAGAAGGCCCCCTCACACACACCTACATCAAAGTGAACAGGTCAGTTCCACTTCTAAAGACCACCACTTGGGATGCAGCCTCTCCCCTTCCATCCCTTCATTACCCTTCTTGCACACAAGGTCTGCAGCACACCCCCAGTTCAGTGATTCAGAGTGCAACACATGTTCTAGGCAAGGTGAGGTAAACGTGGCACGCACACCAGACACCAGACTTGGCCTGCACATGACTAATTCCAACAGCTTCCCAACCCCATATCCATTATAACAATATTGATGGTAGCCTACCCAAACTCTCTCCTTCTCCTTCTCCACCCTCTTCTGTCTAGTGTTTTAGGAGAGTCTAGCTCCAGCCCCAGCCCCAAAGCCCCAAGGACTACACTCTGCTCAGCACAATATATGCTAATCGCAGAAATCTCATTCTGCTCATCAGTGACTGATGTAGGAGTAAACAGGAACATACGTAGTTCTTGGCAGAGATCGGAGGAGAGATCTGCTGGGACCTCTCTGTGAAGGAGAACCTGGAAGAGCCAGTCCTCGTCCCCTGTTTGTTGTTGTGTCATGTAACTATGGAAAGGAGGCAGCCATGTCATCAGCATGGGGAGGGCCCATCCTGAGGGAGAGCACCCCCTGGCGCATGGAGATCAGGACCAAAGAAGCTGGCCCTCAGAGAACATTAGTGAGGCTGAATTAAGCTCCTCTGGGGATGCCCACCTCTGGACTTCTCACACTGTGTTCTTTTTCTGATAGCCCTAATCCCAACACGCAGCCTTCCTCTTATTGCTGTGTTCCATTCTCTCAATATTCCTGCCCTTTTTAGCTCATGTTAATTCCCTGCTACCCAAGTCACACATCCAGGGCTTCCACATGGGCAAACCCCAGTCTGTTCACACTTAGTCCACCTCAGTACAGCAAACATTAATAGTACCTACTGTGTATTGGGCACTAGAATTTGTGCTAGTAGTAAAGTTTACACGGGCTCAATATAAATGTTTCTGAAACCTAGTTTGCAGTATGATTGGTGTTGTCCCTTCCAGACAGCAGTACTCCTGGGTCATCCTGTAATTTTGGATACTCGAGGATCCAAAACTGCATGAACAATAGTGTCTGCATCAGGAACTGACTTCCTGTGGTCTCGATTCCTACTCCATCCTCCACCCTAGCAAGTTATTTCACTCACTTCCACCTGCAGATCCAGAGGCAGCCACTCCAGAGAACAGATTCAATCTTGGCAAGAAGCATCTATAAACTTCTGTGATGGAAGACGGCTTCAGTGAACAGCCTGATTTCGCAGCTGTTCTTATAAAACTTAGTTTTCTTGTTTGCTCTTCTCTATCTCTTCAGCTTCTATAGAACTACAAGTCCTAACCCCTTCCCTGCAAGGTAGGCCACCTACATGGCTTTGCCTTCCAGGAAACAGTGGCCCCAGGCTGTGGTCTGCCTGCCTGGTCCCTTACCTGCTCGTTGGCCTGGTTCTCACTCCTGGCACTGCCCTCCACGGCTCAGCTTAATCAGTCACCTGCCAAACAAGAAGAGCCGCTGTCCGCACCCCAATGTGTCGACTTAGCCAGAGCTCTGAGAAGTATCAGATCTGAAGGAGGGAAATGCTTGCATAATGTTATACCACACAATGCCCTGTGACTATAAGCCAGGGCAAGTGACAAGTATCTTCCATCGGGAAGGTGATGAAGAAATAAAAGAGAATTAGAAAGAGATAAGGGCATATGCATCAAATAGGAATATATGCAGAAGTTCTTTGATATACACAAAGCTATAAAAGACTGGATTGGAGAATGGTCAACAGACTGAAAATCTGAGAACAAATGAGGTGTTTGGAAACATCAGATAAATATACAATTTCACTGTTCATATTAACTAAGTCAGAATGGGGAGCATCTTAGATTAGAGCTGATTTCAGAGGAGGAACTCTTGTTTTTGTTGCATTTAACCTACCCACAGGTGACCTAACAGTGTGTACTAATACCAGACAGCCTGCGAGTACCCAGCAGCTCTCGTGCTCTCAGCCGTCAGCAACTACACAAACTCCACACGAAGTCATGCAACAACATCAGGTTTGGTGATGGCTGAAACTTTGCTTACAATGTCCAAAGACACTTTCTTGGTGGAACAGCTTTCATCCAGGCCACTGAACTCTCTGATGAGCCCACCACAGTGATAAAAGCTCTTCATATCCCCAGACTGGCAGGGAACATCAGCATCACACATCATTATCATCCTCAGGGAAAAGAGTCCATTAATGATCTGGGCTGAAACCAGGTCTGAATACTAATGAAAGGGTAGCCTTCTGGGATATTAATTTGGGGTGACACTTTCAGGGCAAGCTTGAGTTTTCTTCCTAGGATTCCAGTGGACACCATGCATTGGATGTGAGAAAAATGCACATAAGAATAAGAAAGGAAAAGAAGGAACAGTGGAGGAAAGGAAGGAAGGAAGGAAGGAAAGAAAGAAAGAAAAGGAACCATGAAAAGCAAATCAGGAAGGTTTCAATCCTAAAGTACCTATAACTCAGGTACCTATAGCAGGTACCTATAACTCAGATATTGGCTGCCCTCTTCTTGTCATTTGAGATTTAATAAAACTGATTCCAACTTTTTTTTCCTGTGTTCAGTGGGCAGTCTAATACTCTCCCCTAAGATATCTGAGGAACTCTAGGGTTTCTGTTCTCAAGGTTTTTATGATTCTAAGCTTTTCAATCTACCGAATATGACAGTCCACCTGCACTTCTTCAAAATGTGATCTTGAGACCAGGGGTATTCGTAACACCTGGACACTTGTTAGTAATTCAGAATCTTGGACCCTACCCCAGACCTGCTGGATCAAAATCTTCAAGTTTAATAAGCTTCCCAGTATATTAACGTTCGAGAAGCTCTGCTATATTCAATGCAGACATTGTAGATGTAGAACTCAGTTGCTCCTTGATTTCCTCAAAAGCATGAAGAGAATAACAGACTTTATTACAGGTCTGGGGCAATGCAGGGGTTTGCAAGAAAGCAATGCCTATACCTTACACCTCAAATTTCACATCTCAATTCCCCTCGTTTTATTATTCAGAGTAATTTGGTTCCCACTCCAACTTAGCCCTGTGCTCATGTTGACAAACATAAAACAAAACAGTGGGTTATCTCAACCTTTGATACCCCCCCAAAAAAAAACTTGCAGCATTATTTAGATTAGAAGAAGAAAGGAAAAGAAAGCACAGGGGAGATTTTGAAGTTTTATGCTTTCCTCTCTTCCTCCCCTTCCGACCTCTGTGAGTAGAAGGAATCCATACAGATGTATATACACATTTTCCTCTGATATGAAATATGTCACCCCTATCCCACCTGAAAGGCAGATACTGTTATAGTCACTTTGGATTTTGAAACACTTTTTCTTTCATCCTACAAAGCCCAAATCTCAATTATTCACTGTGAAGCAAGATAAGAATAGCTCAGGTCATTCAAATCCGCAGAGTGTAAACACCATATGTGAGTCACAATTTTCATATGTTTTACCAGAATTACAGGCAGAGAATGAGAATTATTCTAATTGGTTTCTCTTTATTTGATCCATCTCTTTTATCAAGATCAGCTCCGATGTCAAACTCCAGACTCATGACTTTGGCCACACCTTCCTCACCTGGGTCATTGGCTTTACTTGTGGGCCTTGTGGCCATGTCTCTCTGGGACTGGCTATAGTCCCTGACAGGATCTTACTAAGAAATTCTTGGCTGAGGTACGTGTTGCTTCATCTTATTTTTGGTGGCTTAGGATCAGGTGAGCAGGAACATGGGGTGTCATCAGACTTACTAAGAGTAGGGAGAAGGGAAAGGGGTTCACCTGCCTCCATGAGGTGGAAGCAAGAGGATGTTCCATACACGGAAGACTGGGGCGGGGGGGGGGGGCTTGAATGATGATAACACATCAGATTAATTTGCTTCATTAGGTAGGTGGGTAGCAGCCTCTAGTAGGTAGGCACTAACCAGCTTCAATAAAGAGAAGAGTTGATACAAATAGCCCTGAAGGACTTCCCTGGTGGCGCAGTGGTTAAGAATCCACCTGCCAGGGCAGGGGACACAGGTTCGTTCCCTGGTCCGGGATGATCCCACATGCTGCGGAGCAACTAAGCCTGTGCACCACAACTACTGAGCCTGCGCTCTAGAGCCCGCTAGTCAAAACTACTGAGCCCACACGCCACAACTACAGAAGCCCACGCTCCCTAGACCCCATGCTCCGCAACAAGAGAAGCCAGCACAATGAGAAGCCCGCGCACCGCAATGAAGAGTATCCCCTGCTCGCTGCAACTAGAGAAAGCCCACACGCAGCAATGAAGACCCAACGCAGCCAAAAAATAAATAACAATTTTTAAAAAATAGTCTTGAGTTCAATTAGCATGATGAATGTTCAGAAAAACAAACATTTTTTTCAGCAGGTACTAGTGCCAGGCATTGTGCCAGACCCTGGGAAAGTACAAATAATTGCAATATAGTCCCTGCCTTCAAGAAGTATAGTCACAGGACAAATATAATTTGAGTATTATATGGTAAATTCTAAAAGAGAGATAAGCACAGGGTGTCTTACATAAGCACAGATTTCTTCACTTGTCTTGGGCAATCAAGGAAGGCTTCAGGAGTGGGTATAACCTGAAAAGAGATTTTCTTATTCTACTGTGGTAGAGACTGATGTCCTATTTTCATCATACCTTTCACCATGAATATGCTTATGTTAGGTTTTCTAACATAATTCTCAACATAACTCTCCTGGACGCTTTGTAACAGAGTTGTTAAAATAGAGGAGCCTATAGAAACCACCAGCCTGCAAGGCAGGGGTAGAGATCTATGGAAAACTGATGTTAGATTATGAACTCCTGTCATAAAACAATTTGGAGGATTAGAAGACAACAGTTCAAGTTAGAGCAATCTTGTAATTTATTGTCTAAACTAAGACACTTCTAAGAGTGAAGGAAAGACACTTAGTAATTTCTAGGGAATGTAAGAGCTGAAACCATAAAACTCTAGAAGAAAACAAAGGCAGTTAGCTCCGTGACATCAGTCTTGGCAATGATTTTTTTGGGGATTTGACCCCCAAAGCAAAGGCAACAAAAACAAAAACAAACAAGTGGGACTACATCAAACTAAAAAGCTTCTACACAGCAAAGGAAACTATCAACAAAATGAAAAGACAACTTATGGAGTGGGAGAAAATATTTGTGAACTATATATTTGATAAGCAGTTAATATCCAAAAGATATATATATAACTCATAAAACTCAACAGCAAAAAAACCAAACAATTCAATTTAAAAAAATGAGTGGGGGATCTGAATAGACACTTTCCCAATGACGACATACAGATAACCAATAGGTACAAGAAAAGGTGCTCAACATCCCTAATCATTAGGGAAATGCAAATCAAAACCACAGTGAGATATTACCTCATACCTGTTAGAATGTCTATTATCAAAATGACAAGAAATGACAAGTGTTGGCAAGGATGTGGAGAAAAGAGAACGCTTGTGCACTGCTGGTGGGAAACTAACCTCGTACAGCCACTATGGAAAACAGGATGGAGGTTCCTTAAAAAATTAAAAATATAACTACCATATGATCCAGAAATTCCACTTTTGGGTATTTATCTGAAGGAAACGAAAACACTAACTCAGAGATATCTACACCCCATGTTCATTGCAGCATCATTTACAAGACAAGACATGGAAACAACCTAAGTGTCCACTGGATGGACAAATGGATAAAGCAAATGTGATGTGTGTATGTGTGTGTATGTGTGTGTGCGTGTGTGTGTGTGTGTGTGTGTGTGTAGACACATACATAGTTGAATATTATTCAGTCATAAAAAGGCAGAAATCCTGCCATCAGAGACAAAATGGATGGAACTTGAGGACATTATGCTAAGTGAAATAAGTCAGACAGAGAAAGACAAATACTGTATGATATCACTTACATGTAGAATCTTAAAAAAAAAAAAAAACTCACAGATACAGAGAAGAGATTCGCAGTTGGCAGACAGAGGTGGGGGCTGGAGGTGAGCAAAATGGTTGCAAGGGGTCAAAGCTACAAAATTCCAGTTATAAAATAAATAAGTCCTGGGGATGTAATGTACAGCATGGCAACTACAGTTAAACATACTATGTCGTATATTTGAAAGTCACTAAGAGAGTAGATTTTAAAAGTTCTCATCACAAGAAAAAAAATTTGTAACTCTGTGTGGTGATGGATGTTAACTAGCCTTACTGTGATCATTTCACAATATATAAATAGATCGAATCATTATGTTGTACACCTGAAACTAATAATATGTTACATGTCAATTATATCTCTATAAAAAATAATAATAATTTCCAGGACTGTAAGTTTAACCTTTGACTAACCTGGATGATCTGAAAGTAGGGTTACCCTAGTGTAAGGTCACATTTCCAGTTATCTTGAATCTTAGTCTGTCAGGCTGCTATGACAAAACTACCACAGACTGGGTGGTTTATAAACAACAGAAATTTATTTCTCACAGTCTAGAGTCTGGGAAGTGTAAGATTTGGTGTCTGGTGAAGACCTACTTTCTGGTTCACATACCATCCCCTCACTGTAACCTCACATGGTAGGAGAGGCAAAGGAGCTCTGTGGGGTCTCTTTTTTAAGGGCCCTAATGGCATTCATGAGGGCAAGGCCCCCATGACCTAATCGCCTCCCAAAGGCCCCACCTCCAAATACCATCACCTTGGGGGTTAGGTTTCAAAATATGAATTTTAGAGGAACACATTCAGTCTATAATATCTGATAAATAATAAATGCCCCAAACAACATATCTTGCCATCACCATTGGTCTTCCTACATCATGTTGAGGATGAACTGCTTATGAAGGATTTCCAATAATGCCCTTCTAAAACTTGAGATCAATTTTTGGCTTTGAGAACAGGCAACTTTTTAATAATAAGAGTAGGATCCCATCTAAATGAATCATTTAAAATAGGACTGATGGGAGGAGAGGGGCCAGGAGAGCACTCCATCCAGCTACAGGAGATAGGCACTGGGGAAACAGACTTGGCTGCAAATGCCAACAGAGGTTCCTGATTTATATCATTCTCTAATCTCAGGTCATGTAAATACTCGCCTGTGGCTGGGGAGAGAGGAAGAGGAGGAGGAGCACAGGTAAAACTGGAGGCTATCTCAGTTGGTAGCAGAGACCATTGAAAGAATGGGTGAAACTCAGCAAGTGAGGGCAGGAATGCAATACCTAGATTGTCCACTGAAAGGTGGTAAAGCCCAGTCGCAGCCTGGAGTTCATTCAGGTTCTGCCTGGAGAGACCCAAACCTAAATCCAATTAGTGGTACTGTGGCGCTGGAGGGATAGAATGGTGTTAAATACAATGTTGATTTGATACACATTTTAAAGTATGTATTTATATGAAGTCCTTTCAAATAAAAGCGATAGCAGCTAACACACTGAATAATGTTTCAGTCACTGTTCTAAGTGCTTCATATTTATCAACTCACTGTATTTTCACAATAACCTTAAATGCCAGATACTATTATCATCGTCATCCGCACTTGAGAAACTAAAGTTCTGACACGTGAGCTGTGAAGTCTTGAAGGAAGCAACACATCCACCATTTCTGCAGTTCTGCCTCTGTAAAGGCAGATTTGAGTAGCTCTTTAAAGGCAATGCCACCTTCTAAACAAACATATGAGGAAGAACTTGAAATTACCCTAGAGAGTGTGTTAAGGGTTGATAAAATAAAGAAAATTCTTCCAGAAATGGTGAGAATTTTAAAGGTCTGTGCATTTACATGATGCTGAGCTTGGCACACTAGTCAAAGTGCACACCTTAATTAGGACAATAGTACAGTGTAGTTCACCTAGAACTAATGGATGATGGAGGAAGCAAACTGGCTCCTATTTCTCAAAGAGGAATGGGAGAAGTCAGGGGAAAGTCTCCAATAGAAAATCAGTTCTGTGACAAAAGCTCACAGCTTCAGAGAGAACTGTCTTGCTGACAACAACCAAGGGCAAATTCAGAGAGGGTCACTATAGCCTGGGACTCTAGAAGATATCCTACCACCCAGCAACTCAGATTGTAATTTGAGAACGTGCTTCGAGGAATATCGGATTATTGTTAAAGCACATTCCAGTAAACTAGAGCTCTTATTTGCCTTGGGATGAATGTTTTTAATTTTGAATGCTGCTCTGAATTGTTTATCATGAAAATGTTCAATAATGCAATGTGGCTGTGATACAGGAATGCATCATCAGGAGGGGCAGAGGCTGAATAATTGACTGGGAAAAGCCTCTCAGCTGAAGACCAGCAGGACCACGTAGGGCAATAAAGGAAACACTAGTAGGAGAGTGAGAGGAAATAGCTGGAGGAAAACAAGAATAATCAAAGACAGTGTCACACAGAGAAGAGGAACTGCAGCTCCTTTCTCTTTTAAGTCCCTTAGAGAAGACCACGTGAGGTATGTAGTAGGTTTCCGTATTACCCAGGAGTCCAGACAACAACTAAAGGTATGCTTTCAGCAGTAGAGTTGGGGGGCAAAGAGTGGGTTCCAGAAGGACTTGGATGACACCCCTCACTGAGGCCCAGGAAATATGCCCCGAGAGTTCAGCCACACAGATGAAGTAAGGAACATCACAGACAGCAACACAACACATTTTGGCTTCTATATGAAATTAATGTTTATTTTGTGTTGTTTCCAAATTAAATTTCTCATTAACCAATTCTTTGATTTTAAAAAACTCTCCTTAATTCATAAAGCGTTGAAAGAGAGAAAATAAAGCAACAGAATGCATGGTCAATTAAATAAACTGCCTGATAATTTTTTGAAAAAGGGCTCTGAATCAAATTACAACACATTTATATTAAATGATGGATTGGAAATTCTCCAGAAAATGTCCTAAATGAGGCCTAGATTTCCTGGCACTCCCACATAAGGAGTTTTCCTCTTCACAGAACTAAACAGAACTAATAGTCTATAATTGTTATTTGTTAGAAAGGTGTGGCAGAGTCTCTCTGTGCCCTGTCCAAAGAGAGACTGCATATATGCAATGAGGGAGTGACACCTGTAACATCTGCAGATTCTTGCTAAGTGCCACATCATAGAAAAACCTCCCTTATTCTCTCCTTTGATATGTGGGTTTCTATAAATAAAATGGGAGAAGCTAAGCCTCCTGTAAGCCAATGAATACAAAATAAAATTGTGCCCGATGTCATACGAGCACAGTTTCAGCCCAAGATAAAGTAATAAAAGAAATCAGCATCCCTAAGCCCCTTTGCTAGACTAGTTGCACCTTTTCACCAGGCTGCCCGGTAGAAGAGAAGGCAAGGCTGGGAGTGGGGATGCTGCCTTTGCAAAAAGCCTTTGGAGAGAGCATCTCAGCATGACAGTGAGAAACCATGTTTGTTCTCTAGGGAATTAAGCAGCTGCACTGTATGAATCTATAATTCCAGGGACGTGTCAGCCTCATTGCCACCAAGGAAAGAAGCTTTAGAGGCAAAGTCACTATTAATCCCCATGAGGTTTGCAGCAAAGGGTCTGCTGTCAGCAGCAAGAACCCCAGGGGTTGCTGGCTTGAATTCTCAGGCCATGCTCACATGAACTGGGGTATCTTTGTACTATACAGTGACTCTAGAGACTGGTGATGCATATTTCTCTCATCCTATTCTATAAAGAACTGAATTCTGCCTCAGCTGCCAGGATACCCAAACACAAGGACTAGGCAAGGACACAGCTGTAGTATGAGATTTAAAATCCTTGAAACAGAGGGAGCTCAGGCCAAGACAGAGTCCCTCAAGAGTTGAGGGTCAAAATATTGACAAGCAGGCTTCCCTGGTGGCGCAGTGGTTGGGAGTCCGCCTGCCAATGCAGGGCACATGGGTTCGTGCCCCGGTCCAGGGGGATCCCACATGCCGCGGAGCGGCTGGGCCCGTGGGCCATGGCTGCTGAGCCTGCGCATCCAGAGCCCGTGCTCCACGGTGGGGGAGGCCACAGCAGTGAGAGGCCCGCGTACCGTTAAAAAATATATATATATATTGACAAGCTCAGAGGCAAATGTGACAAACTGCCAAAACTCCAAAGGCAAAATGTGGTAGCTAGAATGCTTTAGAGTTGCTCTAGAGATAAGGACATATTTAGAGTCAACACCATGGATGAGGATTTCATGATCCTGCAGGAAAAGGGATAGATTTTCTTGTTTATTTAATCGACAAAGTTTCCTCCTGAACGTCACGTAACAAGAACAAGAAAAAATAATGCAGATCATATCTCTGCTTCTAACCATGACAGTAATTGATACCAAACTAATATTCTCACAGAATCACCCATAAAACTGGACAAATCTATGAAGTAACTGTTTTCAGATGTTGGACAATAAGAATCATATAAAAGAAGGGAAGCAAATGAGGTAAACTCAATGCTCTCCTTGGCTTTCTGTACGAAAGCAATTTCTGGGCCACAGTTCAGGGAGGTAAGTTCATGCAGAGCATAATGGATTTATTACCTGGAGAGACAGAACTTGGCAATCAGGACCTCAAGGGAATGGAATTGGTAGAGCCTTGTACTAGAAAAAAGGAAGCTTCACAAGGGAGAATAACAAGAACTCTGTAAATGGATCTTAGCATTTTGAACAAAGATTAAGATGCACAGGATGAGAGCAGATGAGGCATAACAGATAACAGCTACTCGGAATGAGATCTGTGTATTGAGTGGAAATTGCAGAGGTCATAGAATGCACAGAGACATGGGTGTTCCAACCACTCAATGCAAAGAAACCTCACTGTGCACTCCAAGAATTCAACTGAGACCTCAGAAAAGCCAAAGATGAGTTGCCTTATTCTAGCCATAGAGTAAAGCCTACTATAAATCTATCCTAATATAGCTTATTTTATGCCCTGAAAACATCAAACTAATCCTCCACTAAACTGACAGAACAAAACCCAACACTCTTTAAAAGAAGACAACAAAAGTCAGGCTTTTTAAAAAGTAGTTAAAATGTCTACTACACAATCAAAAATTACAGACATGAGAAGTAAGAAAATGTGATCCATTAAAAAAATAATCAATAGAAACAGATCCAGAAATGACAAAGATGTTGCAATTAGCAAACAACTATTTTAAATAGCGAGTATAAATATGTTTAAGGATTTATGAGAAAAAACAGATATATTGAATGAAGAGATAACCTCAAGAGATAAGTGGACCCTACACAAAAGAATCAAACAGCAATTATGTAAGTTAAAACTGATAATCGAACAGAAATGAAAAAAGCTCTGGATGAACATAACAGCAGACTGAACCCTGAAGAAAAAAACATCAGTGAACATAAAGACAGGACAATAAAAACTATCCAAACAGACGCACAGGCAGTGGGGTTGGGGGATGGGGTGGGGAGGCTGGAAAAATGAATAGAACCTCAGTGGCTATTGGGTAATATCAAATAGTCTAATAAAAATGTGACTGGATTTCTAGTGGGAGAGGAGAGAGATGTTACAGTAAAATAACAATAACAATTATAATAATGATAATGATAATAAATAAAACACAACAACAACAAAAATTGAAGAAATATGGTTGAAAATTGTCCAAACTTAATGAAAAATATCAACCCACAGACTGGAGAAGCTTAATACAGTACAATCCAAATAAACCAAAGAAAATGACACATAAGCTCATCATAGTCAAATTTCTGGAAATCAATGATGAAAAGAAATGTAGCCATATAAGTGGTGCTGGGAAACTGGACAGCTACATGTAAAAGAATGAAATTAACATCATACACAAAAATAAACTGAAAATGGATTAAAGACCTAAATGTAAGGCCAGACACCATAAAACTCTTACAGGAAAATGTAGGTGGAACACTCTTTGACATAAATCACAGCAAGATCCTTTTTGACCCACTTCCTAGAGTAATTAAAATAAAAACAAAAATAAATAAATGGGACCTAATGAAACTTAAAAGCTTTTGCACAGCAAAGGAAACCATAAACAAGATGAAAAGACAACCCTCAGAATAGGAGAAAATATTTGCAAATGAAGCAACTGACAAAGGATTAATCTCCAAAATATACAAACAGCTCATGCAGCTCAATATCAAAAAAACAAACAACCCAATCAAAAAATGGGCAGAAGACCTAAATAGACATTTCTCCAAAGAAGACATACAGATGAACAACAAACACATGAAAACATGCTCAACATCACTAATCATTAGACAAATTCAAATCAAAACCACAATGAGGTATCACCTCACACCAGTCAGAATGGCCATCATCACAAAATCTGCAAACAATAAATGCTGGAGAGGGTGTGGAGAAAAGGGAACCCTCTTGTACTGTTGGTGGGAATGTAAATTGATACAGCCACTATGGAGAACAGTATGGAGGTTCCTTAAAAAACTAAAAGTAGAATTACCATATGACCTACCAATCCCACTACTGGGCATATACCCTGAGTAAACCATAATTCAAAAAGAAACATGTACCCAATGTTCATTGCAGCACTATTTACAATAGCCAGGACATGGAAGCAGCCTAAATGTCCATCAACAGAGGAATGGATACAGAAGATATGGTACATATATACAATAGAATATTACTCAGCCATAAAAATGAATGAAATTGAGTCATTTGTAGTGATGTGGATGAACCTAGACTCTGCATACAGAGGGAAGTAAGTCAGAAAGAGAAAAACAAATACCATATATTAACACATATATGGAATCTAGAAAAATGGTAGTGATGAACCTAGTGGCAGGGCAGGAGTACAGATGGAGACGTAGAGGATGGACTTGTGGACACAGGGTGGGAAGGAGAGGGTGGGACAAACTGAGAGAGTAGCATTGATATATATACACTACCATGTGTAAAACAGATGGCTAGTGGGAAGCTGCTGTATAGCACAGGGAGATCATCTCGGAGCTCTGTGATGATCTAGAGGGGTTGGAGGGAGGCCCAAGAGGGAGGGGATATAGGTATACATATCAGTTGATTCACTTTGTTGTATAGCAGGAGCTAACACAACATTGTAAAGCAATTATAATCTAATAACGACATACAGAAAAAAAAAAAAGGAGAAAAAAAATTTTACATTAAAAAAATAAGAAAAACTAAAAACCAAGTGACCAAGCTGGGTCACGTGGCTGGTCGCCAGCTCTGGCTGTGTGATCCATCTGGGCTGGTGGGCTTTAGGGCTCTGATGGAGGTGGGTAACAAGTTCTCAGCTTTGACCAGCTAAGAACTGATGATCAACCTCTCACCTCTCGAGCACACTGGAAACTCACCTTTGACTCACACACCCTTCCCTGCAGAGTAATTCCTTATCTCAAAACACATTTAGGAGTCAGCTGCTTTACCTGGCAATCTCTGCCAACTGGTCTTAAAGGAAGGAGAATTCACAGCAGCTTGAGGGGGAGGCAAAAATCTGGGCTTCCTGGTCAGATGCGCCAAGATTTGAGTCTCAGCTTCCACACCATCTAGTTACATGACCTTTGTTTGAAGATGACAGAGTAGAAGGACATGCACCTACTCCTTGCGAGAGCACCAGCATCACAACTAACTGCTGAAAAATGATCGACATGAAGACACTGGAACTCACCAAAAAAGATACCCCACATCCAAAGACAAAGGAGAAGCTACAATGAGACAGTATGAGGGGCACAATCACAATAAAATCAAATCCCATAACCGCTGAGTGGGTGACTCAAAAACTGGAGAACAATTATACCAAAGAGGTCCACCCACATCAGGCTTCCCAACCTGGGGGGTCAGACAATGGGAGGAAGCATTCCAGAGAATCAGACTTTGAAGACTAACAGGATTTGACTGCAGGACTTCTATAGGACTAGGGGAAACAGAGACTCCACTCTTGGAGGACACACACAATGTAGTGTGCACATCAGGATCCAGGGGGAAGGAGCAGTGACCCCATAGGAGACTGAAACAGACATACCTGCTAGCGTTGGAGGGTCTCCTGAAGAGGCAGGCAGGGGGCTGTGGTTCACCACAGGGACAAGGACACTGGCAGCAGAAGTTCTGGGAAGTACTCCTTAGCGTGAGCCCTCCCAGAGTCCACCATCAGCCCCACCAAAGAGCCTGTAGCCTCCAGTGCCTGGTCACCTCAGGCCAAACAACCAACAGGGAGGGAACTCAGCCCAACCCATGAGCAGTGGATTAAAGTTTTACTGGGCTCTGCCCACCAGAGCAACACCCAGCTCTACCCACCACCAGTCCCTCCCATCAGGAAGCTTGCACAAGCCTCTTAGATACCCTCATCCACCAGAGGGCAGACAGCAGAAGCAAGAAGAACTACAATCCTGCAGCCTATGGCACAAAAAACACATTCTCAGAAAGATACACAAAATGAAAATGCAGAGGACTATGTACCAGATGAAGGAACAAGATAAAAACCCCAGAAAAACAACTAAATGAGGTGGAGACAGGCAATTTCCCAGAAAATAAAATTGAGAATAATGATAGTGAAGGTGATCCAGGTCCTTGGAAATATAATGGAGGCAAGGTCGAGAAGATGCAAGAAATGTTTAACAAAGACCTAGAAGAATTAAAGAATGAACACCTAGAAGAATTAAAGAACAAATAGAGATGAACAATACAATAACTGAAATGAAAAATACACTAGAAGGAATCAACAGCAGAATAACTGAGTTAGAAAAATGGATAAGTGACCGGGAAGACAGAATAGTGGAATTCACTGTCACAAAGAGAAAACGAAAAAAGAATGAAAAGAAATGAAGACAGCCTAAGATACCTTTAGGACAATATTAAATGCAACAATATTCACATTATAGGGGTCCCAGAAGGAGAAGAGAGAGAGAAAGGACCCGAGAAAATATTTGAAGAGATTATAGTTGAAAATTTCCTTATCATGTGAAAGGAAACAGCCATGCAAGCCCAGAAAGTGCAGAGAGTCCCAGGCAGGATAAACCCAAGGAGAAACACGCCAAGACACAAAGTAATCAAATGGACAAAAATTAAAGACAAAGAAAAATTATTAAAAGTAACAAGGGAAAAATGACAAATAACATACAAGGGAACTCCTATAAGTTTAACAGCTGATTTCTCAGCAGAAACTCTACAAACCAGAAGGGAGTGGCATGATATATTTAAAGTAATGAAAGGAAAGAACCTACAAGCAAGATTACTCTACCTGGCAAGGATCTCATTTAGATTTTACAGACAAGCAAAAGCTAAGAGAACTCAGCACCACCAAACCAGCTCTACAACAAATGCTAAAGGAACTTCTCTAAGTGGGAAACACAAGAAAAGGACCTACAAAAACAAACCCAAAACAATTAAGAAAATGGTAATATCAACATACATATCAATAGTTACCTTAAACGTAAATGGATTAAATGCTCCAACCAAAAGACACAGGCTTGCTGAATGGATACAAAAATAAGACACATATATATGCTGTCTACAAGAGACCCACTTCAGACCTAGGGACACATACAGACTGAAAGTGAGGGGACGGAAAAAGATATTCCATGAAAATGGAAATCAAAAGAAAGCTGGAGTAGCAATATTCATATCAGATAAAATAGACTTTAATATAAAGAATGTTACAAGAGACAAAGGAAGGCCACTGCGTAATGATCAAGGGATCAACCCAAGAAGATATAATAATTTAAATATATATGCACCCAACATAGGAGCACCTCAATACATAAGGCAAATGCTAAAAGCTATAAAAGAGAAAATCGACACTAACACAATAATAGTGGAGGATTCTTAACACCTCACTTACACCAATGGACAGATCATCTAAACAGAAAATTAATAAGGAAACACAAACTTTTAATGACACAATAGACCAGACAGATTTAATTCATATTTATAGGACATTCCATCCAAAAACAGCAGATTACACTTTCTTCTCTAGTGCACACAGAACATTCTCCAGGATAGATCACATCCTGTTGTCACAAATCAAGCCTCAGTAAATTGAAGAAAATTGAAATCATATATCTTCTCTAACTACAATGCTATGAGATTAGAAATCAATTACAGAGAAAAAAACGTAAAAAACACAAACACATGGATGCTAAACAATATGTTACTAAATAACCAAGAGATCAAAGAGGAAATCAAAAAAAACCTAGAGACAAATGACAACAAAAACACGACAACCCAAAACCTATGGGATGCAGCAGTTTTAAGAGGGAAGTTTTTAGCAATACAATCCAACCTCAAGAAAAAGAAAAATCTCAAATAAACAATCTAACCTTACACCTAAAGGAACTAAAGAAAGAAGAACAAACAAAACCCAAAGTTAGTGGAAGGAAAGAAATCATACAGATCAGAGCAGAAATAAATAAAATAGAAACAAAGAAAACAATAGCAAAGATCAATAAAACTAAAAGCTGGTTCTTTGAGAAGATAAACAAAATTGATAAACTTTTAGCCAGACTCATCAAGAAAAAGAGAAAGAGGACTCAAATCAATAAAATCAGAAATGAAAAAGGAGATGTTACAACGGACACTGCAGAAGCACAAAGCATCATAAGAGACTACTACAAGCAACTCTATGCCAATAAAATGGACAACCTGGAAGAAATGGACAAATTCTTAGTAAGGTAAAACCTTCCAAGACAGAACCAGGAGGAAAAAGAAAATATAAACAGACCAATCACAAGTAATGAAATTGAAACTGTGATTAAAAATCTTCCAGGGCTTCCCTGCTGGCGCAGTGGTTAAGAATCCATCTGCCAACTCAGGGGACACTGGTTCGAGCCCTGGTCTGGGAAGACCCCACATGCCACGGAGCAACTAAGCCCGTGTGCAACAACGACTGAGCCTGTGCTCCAGACCCAACAAGCCACAACTACTGAGCCCGCGCATCACAACTACTGAAGCCTGCACACCTAGAGCCTGTGCTCTGCAACAAGAGAAGCCACCACAATGAGAAGCCCGTGCACCACAACGAAGAGTGGCCCCTGCTCACCACAACTAGAGAAAGCCCATGTGCAGCAATGAAGACCCAACACAGCCAAAAATTTTTAAAAATAATTTAAAATAAATAAATAAATTAAAATAAAATAAAAATAAAAATCTTCCAACAAACAAACAAAAAGGACCAGGTGGCTTCACAGGTGAATTCTGTCAAACATTTTGAGAAGAGCTAACACCCATCCTTCTCAAACTCTTCCAAAAAAATTATAGAGGAAGGAACACTCCCAAACTCATTCTACGAGGCCACCATCACCCTGATACCAAAACCAGACAGAGACACTATGAAAAAAGAAAATTATAGACCAATATCACTGATGAATATAAATGCAAAAATCCTCAACAAAATACTAGCAAACAGAATCCAACAACACATTAAAAGGATCATACACCATGATCAAGTGGGATTTATCCCAGGGATGCAAGGATTCTTCAGTATATGCAAATCAATCAATGTGATACACCATATTTAACAAATTGAGGAATGAAAACCATATGATCATCTCAATAGATGCAGAAAAAGCTTTTGACAAAATTCAACACCATTTATGATAAAAACTCTCCAGAAAGTGGGCATAGAGGGAACCTACCTCAACATAATAACGGCCATATATGACAATCCCACAGCAAACATCATTCTCAATGGTGAAAACCTGAAAGCATTTCCTCTAAGATCAGGAACAAGACAAGGATGTCTACTCACGCCACTATTATTCAACATAGTTTTGCAAGTCCTAGCCACAGCAATCAGAGAAGAAAAAGAAATAAAAGGAATACAAATTGGAAAAGAAAAAGTAAAACCGTCACTGTTTGCAGATGCCATGATACTGTACATACATAATCCTAAAGACGCCACCAGAAAACTACTAGAGCTAACCAACGAATTTGGTAAAGGATACAAAATTAACACACAGAAATCTCTTGCATTCCTATACACTAACAATGAAAGATCCAAAAGAGAAATTAAGGAAATAATGCCATTCACCATTGCAGCATGAAGAATAAAATACTTAGGAATAAACTTACCTAAGGAGACAAAAGACCTGTATGCAGAAAACTATAAGACACTGATCAAAGAAATCAAAGATGATACAAACAGATGGAGAGATACACCACATTCTTGGATTGGAAGAAGTAATACTGTGAAAACGACTATACAGAGCAATCTACACATTCAATGCAATCCCTATCAAATTACCAATGGTATTTTTTACAAAATTGGAACAAAAAATCTTAAAATTTGTATGGAGACACAAAAGACCCCAAATAGCAAAGCAATCTTGAAGGAAAAAAACTCAGCTGGAGGAATCAGACTCCCTGACTTCAGAGTATACTACAAAACTACAGTAATCAAGACAGTACGGTACTGGAACAAAAACAGAAATACAGATCAATGGAACAGGATAGAAAGACCAGAGATAAAGCCACGCACGTATGGTCAACTAATCTATGACAAAGGAGGCAAGGATAAATAGCAGAGAAAAGACAGTCTCTTCAATAAGTGGTGCTGGGAAAACTGGACAGCTACATGTAAAAGAATGAAATCAGAACACTCCCTAACACCATACACAAAAATAAACTCAAAATGGATTAAAGACCTAAATGTAAGACCAGGTAGTATAAAACTCTTAGAGGAAAACATAGGCAGAACAGTCTTTGACATAAATCACAGCAAGATTTTTTCTGACCCACTTCCTAGAGTAATGGAAATAAAAACAAAAATAAACAAATGGGACCTAATGAAACTTAAATGCTTTTGCACAGCAAAGGAAACTATAAATAAGACGAAAAGACAACCCTCAGAATGGGAGAAAATACTTGCAAATGAATGAATGGACAAAGGATTAATCTCCAAAATATATAAACAGCTCATGCAGTTCAATATTAAAGAAAGAAACAACCCAATCAAAAATGGGCAGAAGAAAAAAAAAAAAATGGGCAGAAGACCTAAATATACATTTCTCCAAAGAAGACATACAGATGGCCAAGAGGCTCATGAAAAGCTGCTCAGCATCACTAATTATTAGAGAAATGCAAATAAAAACCACAATGAGGTATCACCTCACACCAGTTAGAATGGGCATAATCAGAAAATCTACAAACAACAAATGCTGGAGAGGGTGTGAAGAAAAGGGAACCTCTTGCACTGTTGGTGGGAATGTAAATTGATAAAACCACTATGGAGAACAGTATGGAGGTTCCTTAAAAAACTAAAAATAGAATACCATATGACCCAGCAATCCCACTACTGGGCATATACCCAGAGAAAACCATAATTCAAAAAGACACATGCACCCCAATGTTCACTGCAGCACTATTTACAATAGCCAGGTCATGGAATGCCCATCAACAGACGAATGGATAAAGAAGACGTGGTACATATATACAATGTAATATTACTCAGCCATAAAAAGGAATGAAATTGGGTCATTTGTAGAGACGTGGATGGAACTAGAGACTGTCATACAGAGTGAAGTAAGTCAGAAAGAGAAAAACAAATACCGTATATTAACACATATATGTGGAACCTAGAAAAATGGTACAGATGAACCGGTTTGCAAAGCAGAAATAGAGACACAGATGTGGAAAACAAACGTATGGACACCAAGGGGAGAAAGCAGGGAGGGGGGATGGGGGTGGGATGAATTGGGAGATTGGGATTGACACATATATACTAATATGTATAAAATAGATAACTAATAAGAATGTGCTGTATAAGAAAAAGAAAATAAAATTCAAAAAAATAATAAAATAAAATACCCCTCCACCCCTACCACATTCTATCCACAGGATCCTTTCAAAGGCTCCTTCTTGCTTTAAACCCATTCTTGATGGGCTTAAAAATCCTCTATTAGTGATAAATTCCTCTTAGATCCAGGGCAAATTTCTGTACCAAAGTCTCTACAATATAATCACATATAATTACATTTCAATAAAATCATATTTTTAAAGATAGGTTTAAAAACACTTTAAATAAAATAAGAATGACCAATAAGCATATGAAAAGATGCCCAGCATCCCTAGTCATCAGGAAAGTTTTTTAAACATTGATTCTACTAAGTGTTGACAAGAACAACTAGAATTCTCATACGCTGCTGATGGGAATGCAAAATGGCACAGCATCTTTGGGAAACACTTTGACAGTTCCTTGCATAGTTAAACTATATACTTACCATACAACCCAGCCAACCCACTCCTAGGTATTTACCCAAGAGAAATGAAAACATATATACATATAAAGATTTATATATGAATGTTCATAGCAGCATTATTCATAATTCATAAATTCATAAAAACCGGTAACAACCTAAATGTCTATCAACTGATGAATGGACAAATAAATACCATATAGCCATACAATGGAATACTTCTCAGCAATAAAAAGGAACAAACTAGTGATTCATGCTACAACATGGATGAATCTCAAAAGTATTATTCTGAGTGAAAGAAGCCAGACTCAAAAAGCCACACACTGTATGGTTCCAAGTATATGACCTTCCAGAATCAGATGGGTGGTTATCTGGGGCAGGGAGGAGGGGAGAGGGTTGACTACAAATTGGCACAAGGGAATTTGGGGGGATGCTGGAAGTATCTTGAGTGTAGTGGTGGTTACACAACTGTATACAATAGCTAAAACTCATCAAAATGTTAAGATGGGTGAATTTTATTGTATGCAAATTATGCCTTAATAAAGCTGTTATAAAATTTTAAAACATTAAAAAAACAAAAGTGACCACACTGGGGCAAATGCAACTTATATCAAAAAAACCCCACTAGTCTCCATAAGTATAAAAGGGCTCTTTAAAAAAATTTGTAGCACAAAAGACAAATAACCCAATAAAAATACAGGGCAGCAGATGCAAACAAATAAATTCGCAGATAAAGAAACGTTTCATAAACATATGAAATGACCTTTACCTCACTCCTAACGGGAGAAACACAAATTAAAGCAACACCGATATACTATTTCTCACGTATTTCCAGCAAAGCCCATGAGTCTAATCATAAACCCTTTGGGTGAGGCTACAGGAAAACATTTGTTCTGACTCTTAGCTGGCAGATACGCAAAATGGCAACCTCTAGTAAAACTACGTTTGCGTTTATACCACCCACATTTCCTTATCTTTATCCTGAATTCTATTTTTAACTGGAAACACTTTAGATACTCCTTTCATCATCATCCCCACACTTCTAGGTAGAAGCAATATAATCCCATGTTTGACTTGCCTATTACTACAGGACAGTGGGGAGGACACTTAGAACTCTGTTCAGTAACTCATGCCCAGACGGTTTTCAAATGCTGATTGATCAGGGGTACATAACCTGAGCTTATCAATGCCAAGACCCCAGTGAGAAATGTCAAAACAAATACCCTGGATTTTCCAGCCTCTCCCACCTCTGCTGATAATTATGGAATATAGGTTGTTCTGGTGATGGCAGGAGTTTAAGAAGGGAGAGGATTATATAAAAGATATTTTATAGCAGGGCTCAGCGAACTATGGCCTGTAGGCCAAATCCAGGCAGCAGCCTGCCCCCCATTTTTGGAAAGAGAGTTTTACTGGAACACAGCCATGCTCATTTGTTTACATATTGTTTATGGCTGCTTTTATGCTACAAATGGCAGAATTGACTGGTTGTAACAGAAACAGGCCCACAAAGCCTAAAATGTTTATTACCTGGCCCTTTACAGAAAAAGTAGGCCAACCCCTCCAATAAAAGAGGGATTTGAACCTTGTAAAAATCCTGGGACAGTTTAGTTCTGCAAGCAGGTCCTTTTGCATTGCTTCTCCTACTATCATGATATCAGCAAGCAACCAAAGGTCAGGCAGGTCTCTAGCGTTTATATGGCCGAACGGTCAAAGCAGAGCCACCCAGCCAGCAGAATCTCAGGAGACAAGTGTCTTCAGAGGCACCAAGCCACAATACAGACACCCAACACTGGCTCCCACCCTCCTAACAAGATGTGGCACTTGGAGTGTGATCCTGGGGACTTTCAACCTCAGACCTCTGAACACAGGGACAGTTACGTTCCCAACCATATAACTAATGGAAATAAACCTTGCAAAGAAATACCCTCCTCTCCAAGGGACTGGGCTTTCAACTCTACCCCAGAAGGAGTAAATAACAACAGCAAATACAGACACAGGACTTCGGGAATGTGAGAACTGAGAGGCAAGGGACCCGACACGGAAGAGCTACAGCTTTTCCTCTGAGCTTGCTGATTGAAGCAGAAAGGTCTTATTCACTTATTTTCTCCACGTCACATCCTCCACTCCAGCTGGACAGTTACACACACACGTTCTCCCCCAGGCACCAATGAGTCCCTAAACTTGCTCTCACTCTCATCTCTAAACTCTTGTCTCTCTCACCTGCTGGCCTAGCTCGCTGGGGGCATTCAGTCTCCTGTACACAAAGCCCCCCACAGAGGATGCCTCCTGCCTTGGTCATTCTGCTGCTAAACATGCTCCCCTTGCATTCCAGCTCATGGGTCTGCACGCGAGGGAGGGAAGACGGCAGGCTTCGGGGCTGAGGGTCGCTTCACCAGGTGCTGCGTGGGAGCTCTGGGGGCTCGCGGCCCCCGCCATGCTGCTCCCCTGCTGACTGCCCGATGCCTCCCCTACCCTGCCCTCTGAGAAGGTGGCTGTGTCCACCCACCACAGGAGGTCACTGGTCCGGGGATACTGAGCTCTGTGAAACTGGCCCGGGTGTGCCCTGCTTTCTAAAGGGCTTAGACAAGATCTTCGAGGTATCTGAACTTCCATGGCAAGTTGATTTTCATTAGTTCCCAGTCCCTTTTGTTGCCCTTCCTCTAGCAATGGCAAAAAGGCCCGGGGTCTTCTGAGTGTTAGCTCCTAGTCACCTCCCGCTTCTCCTCTTGTAACATCCCTAACTGATGTGTGAATGTGCTGATTATGACCCTGCTCAGCTACACTCTTCACTGGTGTTAGGAGAGGCTGGTTGCAGGATGCACTGGGGCCTAACCACGCCTCAAAGAGCAGCTGCTTATGAGGAAATGGTGGGAGGAGTCTTCCGGCGGGCTTTCTACCAGCTCCACTCAGCAGGGGCAGGGAGTGAATACAAAGGGACCCCCAGATCCCAGCCTTCGGTTCAATGCCGTCCATCTCAGCAGCAAGGACCAAGAGTCACATTTCTCCCATACCTGTGACTGGGAAAACATGACCTTGAATTTAGGTCTTTAACCGTGGTAAACCAGAAGGCCAGATAATAAAGGTTCTCTGTTACAGAAGATGCCTCTGGATTTATTAGTACATCTGGAGCTCAGCTGTATGTGTGTGTGGCTCAGTCTCTCTCCTACTCCCCTCAGTCAATCCTCAGACACCCGTCAGCCCACGCCCCTGCTATCTCCCTCAGCACCGCCATCTTTATGTCTCCTAGCCGTCACAAGACTGAGAAAGGTGCGGGCAGCTTTACAAAATGAAACTAAGTCCCTGCCAGTGAAAACATTAGAAGCCAGTCCTGCCAGAGCTCCTCCCTTTTCCTGACAGATTCTTGAGTGGGTCATTATGCCTGAGAGTAATTACTGTACAAGTTCACCTTTATGGTCAATAGAGCAAATGTCTCCTCTGGTCCTCTCGGAGCTGAAATTATTACTTTCTCATTTTTTTAAAAAATAATTTTTATTGGAGTATAGTTGCTTTACAATGTTGCGTTAGTTTTTGCGGTACACGGGCCTCTCACTGCTGTGGCCTCTCCCTTTGCGGAGCACAGGCTCCGGATGCGCAGGCTCAGCGGCCATGGCTCATGGGCCCAGCCGCTCCACGGCATGTGGGATCTTCCCGGACCGGGGCTCGAACCCGTGTCCCCTGCATCGGCAGGCGGATTCTCAACCACTGCGCCACCAGGGAAGCCCGCGTTAGTTTTAAAGTTACTGTTTTCTTCTTGTCTCTGTTACATGGCCGGTGATGTGAGGACCTGACCATTGCTGATGCAGGCAGGCCTCGTCCCCCTGGGCCAGCCATTCCCACCTCATGATCGCCACACTGTCGCCATCCCTCCACTCCCTGGTGCCTCACTGACCTCTTCCACACTGACCACACTGCTGAGGTGGAAGAGGACTGTCTCATCACTAACGTTCCAACATTCTAAACTGGTCCCTCCAAAATCCATTTGCTGAAGCCCTTACCCCCAATATGTCTATATTTAAAGATACGGCTTTTAGGAGGTAATTAAGGTTAAATGAGGTCATAAAGACTGTAAGAGTGAGCTCCTAATTTAATACGACTGGTGTCCTTATAAGAGGAAGAGACACCAAAACTCTCTCCCCTCCTCCGCTGTGTGAGGACACAGTGAGAAGGCAGCTGTTTGCACTCCACAAAGCGAGGTCTCATCAGAAACCAACCCTGCTGGCACCTTGATCTTGGACTTAAGCCATCCAATCTGTGGTATTTTGTTACAGCAGCTTGAGCTGACTAACACAGTCCCAAACAGGATGGACTTGTCTTGTCACGTGTTAAGTTTGTGTCCCTCTTTCCTCAGTTCCTTATAGTCCTTCCTACAAGATGTTCAGAGATGCCCCACTGGAAGCAAAGGCTGAGGCACTAGGGGAGGAGCATCAAGTGTTGTAACTTCAGCTGCCCACCACACCCTGCCCACCAGGCCCTGAACAGTCTCAGCTGGCAGTTCCCTGATGCCTCTTGATTATTTTCCTCAGAAGGCCCATTTAGTCATCACCCAGAAAGGGTCCAGTCCTTGTCTTGAACTGCTAACAATCCTTCTTGGGAAGAGAGTGCTGGACTCTGCAGAAGCCTCATTCCATAGGGATGGCTTTCCTCATTTAAAGGTCTCTTCCCTTGTGTGTCTCTGTGTTTCTCACTCTAACTTTCCTTGTCTCTTTATTTTTTTAATATATTTTCTCCATTCTCTCTCTGCCCCACTCTTATGGTCTGCCTTTGTCTCTTACTCCTTATCATTCCCTTTTCTGCTCTTTTCCTTTCTTTCACCCTTAATATTGAAGTATGCTTTTTAATTATTTTTAACTTAATAAGATTTCTTCTCAAGGATTAATTTGATAAGTAAATTAGTCAAATGTTATATGTCTCTTCTTGTATGAAAACAAATAAGTAAATGAAAACCAAATTAATATAACTTTTCTAATCCTTGACTATTTTATAGGGTGCACCACTAACCAACGTTTGTTGGTACCACAAGGGGGCAGTGCAATCAAGCAGATCATTTAACCCAAGCAGTTACAATACCAGGAGTCAGAGGAGGTGGCCAGGGGCTTCCTCCTGGAGAAAAGGAGGGCCAGAATGCAGCAACTGCTTGCTCTCGTCACTTGGGAAGAGTTATGACAGGCAAAGAGCATGGAGAAAGCTTTAACAAACTTCCAGACTAATCAGTTCTCATACCTATGAATTGAGTTTATACCCCACTACAGGAACTTAAAAAGCTCATTCTGGCTCAAAAGTCTCTTTCGTTGAAAATCAAGAAGTAGGGAAAGGTGGTATGTTCAAGAATGACTTCAAATCTTTGAATATGGTTGACCAGAAAGACCTGGCAATCTGGTTATAAACATGCTGACTTTGCGGTAGGGAACGGCCAAAGGGAAATATCTACCTAACATCTATTAATCTGTGCCTAGTGCTCAGAAAACAAATGAGGAAAAGAGATACAATTTAGGAGGTCACAGAAGCCACATACATGGAGAGCGTAATGTTCTGCGGTCTCCATCCTGATGATGTATGCAGGGCTCTGCGTGGCAGCACTCCTGTCTTCCTATCTGCCTGAGCTGAGATCCAATATGTGCCTGTCCTAACTCTCATCTGTGAGTGCCAAAAACTTAATTCAAATCAGAATCAGTAAAAAGGGAATTTATTGGCTACTGTAAGTAAAGAGTCTAGAGAAGTGCTAAGCAATAGAAATATAATGTGAGACACATATATAATTTTAAAATTGTTAATAGACACATTTTAAAGTTAAAAGATCCAGGTTAAATTCACTTTAATAGTATACTTCATGAATCCAATATATCTATAATTATCCTACTTTCAACATTTAATCAAAAAGTTAAAATTATTTGAGATATTTTACTTTTTCTTTAACACACAAAGTCTTCAAATTCTGGTGTCTATCTTACATCTCCAGGACGTATCAAATTGGACTAGCTATATTTCAAGTGCTTACATGTGCTAGTGGTTACCATGTTAGACAGCACAGGCCTAGAGCTAGACCTTCAGGTATAGCTGGATCCAGGCATTCAACAGTGTGGTTTGGGCTGTCTCTCAGCTTTGCTTTTCTTTGCATATTGGGCTCATCCTCTCCAAAAAGAGAGATACCTTCATTTGGCCAGGCAAGTAGCTCATGGTATCAGAGGAAAAGACAACATTGTTTTGATAGCATTGTTTGGTTCTGCTGATAATCCATAACCAATCACTAAGGCCAGGGCAATAGGGCCAACTCCAGCCTACCTACATTGTCTACAATAGTTCTGGCAAACAAGGCTCTGACTGCACAAGCCTGGTCACATGCTCCTCTCTGGAGCTGGGGGTGGAATGAGGGGACCAATCAGACCCACATGAATCACACAGAATCACAGAAGATGGGCCCCCAAAGGAAGAGATGTGGCACAAATCACATATATCCATTTAACTACCACTGTGGGATTAAACTGCCCAAGACCCTGGACTCAGTGACAAGGCAAGGGGAATTAGGAAGGTCGGTATTAAAAGCTGACTTGACTACCAGTTCCTCTTTTTCTATTTACACCATAATCGTGTCCAGAAGATGAATTCCCACTGGATTCCCATTCCTGATCTTCAGGTCCTTTTAAGCAGCTTCTCAACATCTGTGGCTGGATCTCTCTTATGCCAACCTGCATGGGATTGCTTAGAGAACCTAATCAACCCCACTCCTCCATTCAGCCCTTGGACCTTAGATTTAATTCTGACCGTCTGTCCATCCTTTCTCCCTTGTGGATTGGTCCTGCAGTCTGGCGCTCACCTTTGCTCTGGTTCTCAGGACCAGCACTTTCAGGCTCAGCTTTTTCACACAACTCTCCTTGCCCCTGAGAGACAACTTCAGTTCTCATGGCTCTCTCCTGACACTGAACAACAGCAGCAGCAATGAAAATAATGCCAGGACACACTGTATAGTACAGAGGATAAGACCCTAGACTCTGGAAAAACTGAAGCTGGGACTCAAATCCCGGCTCTGCCCCTTAGTGACTCTATGATGTTGAATAAGTTATTTAGCCTTTCTATGCCTCAATGTTCTCGTCTTCAAAATGCGGATAAAACGGACCTGTTCACCAGGCTTGTGTTGGAAATCAGATATGTAAACATGAGTGAAATGCTTAGAAGAGTCCATATGCAAGTATCATGGAGGGTTCGATCAGGGAAGCAGAACCATATGACTGATAATGGAATATGGGTTTTATTACAGGGATTCCCTTACACTACTGTGAGGAAATCTGGATAAGTAAAGGTCTGCAAGGGGAAAGTTGGAGGATCAGAGAAAAATCACTTATTAGGAACCATAAAGGAAAGCTGATGAAGAAGACCAGTGCTGAGAAGGCTGCCTCTGAATCTGCTGGAGGAGTTAGGTCAGAAGAGTAGGCCTATGGGGAAGAAACTCGAGACCAAAGCTGAGGAAAGCAAGGAAAACTGGAACCCACGACTGCCTCTCACAGCGTTTAACCACACAGCGCTGTTGACCAGAAAAAGAAGCGGGTGCCTTCGCCGAGCAGCACGTACCTACCTGAACCGGAAGAAGCTGAAGGAGAGCTGGTGGGAGCAGGAGCCGCCACACAGCTGAGGCTTGACTCCAGTGAAGGCAAAACAGCGGGAAGCACCCTTCTACGCCCTGCACCAACCTTCCCAGCACGAGAGCTGCCGCGTCACTTCCGCCTTCCAAATCTCGCGTGGATTTCTCCTCGGGCAGCCCTAACCCAGAATCAAGCAAGGAAAGAAACCTGGGGCGATGATCTCAGCTGAGCACAATTGTCCCAGTGTGAAACCACCACAAAGTGTTAACTAGTGTTGTTATTCCTGCTGCCGTATTGCGTATGGGTCTTGTGTCATTATCATTTACTGCTTGTGTCACACTCCACGATAGTGTAAGTCCCTGAGGTCGTCTTAGGACAACCACATTATACATAATTTACAAAAGTTGTCACACACACGTTATTTAAACCACATAACAACCCAGTTGCGTAGGCAAGGGAGGTTTATGACCCACAGAAATGTTACAGAGCTGCAGGTCGCCTGATTCCAAGGCCAGGGCACCCCACTACGCCCCACTCCTCTCCCGCCACACGGTGGCAGCACAGTGCACAGTGTGGGCACCCGGTGATGTATATTGACTCGCTTTTAATTCCCAGGTGTACATCAATTAAACAGGAACGTGGTATGCCGTGGCACAATGAAACTGGTTTTCATGGGAGGTTTATGGAATCAGTGTTATTACTAACCCTTCACACCTCAGAAACCTGCGGAAACCCAAATGTGGAATTTTTATGCGGTGCAGTTCCTACAATTTGCAGCAAGTGTCACCCGAGAGCTACTGAGCAATCAATGCCTGGACCTGACAGTATCGAGAGAGAGAACCAGTGAAATGCACATCACGTAATGCAGGACACCGCCCACATTTCGACCTGGACTGAACAACACAAAATAAAAACAAAAAAGCAAAACCATTGCACCGTTTCACATTACACTGCAGATAACAGCTGTTTAGCAGATTATTTCTCCTCACTGTACGCCTCCTCCCTTTGACTATCAATCAGGAAGTGTCTCTAGGACAACAGCTGTGTGCTAAGTGCTGGGGAGTGACAGAATGTTAGATTTTTCAAAGGTAGTCCTTGTTCTGTTGTTCTGATAGTCCCCAAGTCCTTATGATTTTCACTCAGATTTGGAATCTTCTTTCTCTATGCAACCCTACCCCTAATAGCACACAGTCCTCTCCCTGCCTCCTTTCCTCTTTTCCAGAATCAACAGTCATAATGAACTTGACGGTCCCTAGGCCTGAACAAGCCCTTTCAGGCCTATATAAGATCACGGGAGATAATAACTTTATATTTGTTTTACCTTTTGTACTTTTCAAAATATTTTTCATTTGTGTGATCTCATTTGAAATTTATAACTATATTGTACAATGAGTAGGGCAGATATTATTGTACTTGTCTCAGAAAAGTGGAACTAGGCTGGAGAGGTTAAGTTAATTGACCAGGTTACACAGGTCGTCAGCCAAGTACTGTTTCTTCTGAATCCAAGTCCAGAACACACTCTGCTGTTGTGGAAGAGGAACCAGAGTCTTATGTACATATTAGTATAACTTATGAATGTTCCATCCCAGGTAAATTTTGACTGAAAAAGGATAGTTTCAAAGGTCTCAATAGCCATGAAACCATAATCTCCAGTTTATCTAGAATCTAAAATAATTTTTTAAATGGAACTTTCTGGTTAATTCAAAGTGCCACACATACCTATGATTTGATATGGCTGGGGTGACTTTCCTAATACTGATTTATGCTAATTTCTAGAATGTAAGTTTCTTTGAGGAAAGAAACTTTTTGTTTATTGTTGCATCTCCAGCACCTAGAAGAGTCCTTGGCACATCGTAAATGCTTAATAAATATTTGTTGAAAAAAATGATGAATGAAATCCTGAAAAAAGCAAAGGGGAAAGGAACACAAGTGAAAATGGGTACACTGTGCCATTACATAATTCAGCTTCCTATGTTTTCCTCAGTCACTTCCGGTATGGAGGTAAATATCTTCTATTTTACATCTTAATCTATTCAATAAACAGAACTACAGAATGAGAAAATGAGACTTTTTGCAGTAGGAAATCCTGCCTTTTCCCTGAGCCCTTGTCATCTCCCCAGCACTCATAAATGCCATACTCAAATATTAAAGTCCTTCATGATCATTCTCCAGATCAGAATCTTGTATCCAAAGTCAAAGATCCCACCCCCCAAAGGTATTGTTTTCCAAGTTTTGTCCATCAAATGTCTTCCTGAGTTTTTGAGAAGCACATAGTCCAGTGAAAAAACAAGTATGCTTCCCAGTGGTCGCATACTTGAATTGCGTCCCATCTCATCCCACTATCAAATTGTTCCAGAAACACAGCCAAACCTACACCATAAGGAGGTTGGAACCAGTGCATCAGGACCAGAGGCTGAAGAGCACTCTAGGGTCCCATGGAACATCTCAGGTAGGTCGTTCAATGATTTCTACATTGGGAGGCAAGACAGCATTCCATGGCACTTGCCTGGTGGGCTAGGGTGTTACTATTACCATCCACTCTCTTCAAACAAACTGGGTTCCCATTTCTGTTACTACATAGGAGTCATCTAACTATATACTCTCAAGTCATCTTATTCTATGTCAGAACTATCTCTCAAAGTGGGACCCTCTTTTCTATCCTCACTTTCTGACTCTAGTTCTGTTTCTCAGCATTCCTTACCTGAATCATTGAAATAACCCCTAACTCATTTCTGAAGGTTAGTTTCTCCACCATTTTGCCTTTCTATAATATAGGTCTTATCACTTCACTTTCTGCTTTCAAACCTTATGGTGCTCCAGTTCTTAAAGAATAAAGACCCAAAATTTAGCAAGGCATATAAAGCACCTGAATCCCAGCCCTAAGCTATTTGACTAAATTCCTGCTCTTTTTCAATAACCACCCATACACAACACTACCTGCTATTCCTCAAAATTAATAGGTACTTCTAGCACCTCTGGCCCAATTCCTTTGATTATTCTGCTTTCTGTGCCTGGAATGTGCTTTCCTCCCTCATTGAATGCCTGGAAATGCTCATTACTCAGGGCCCAGTTCTAAAAAATCACCTTAATGTACCATATGTTATTGCTGGTAGGGTAACCTGCTATATAATATATCTAGATAATAACTTGGCAAAAAAATCAAAAGGTTAAAAATTAATATCTTTGACCCAATTATTTGCCATATGTATATGTTCTAGGGAAACAAACTCAAAAAATTATCCACAGGGGATTACCTGGAGGTCCAGTGGTTAGGACTTTGCATTCTCATTGCTGAGGGCCCCAGTTCTATCCCTGGTCGGGGAACTAAAATCCCAGAAGCCGCGTGGTATGGCCAAAAAAAAAAAATTATCCACAGAAAAATCCATTACAGTGTTACAATAGTAAGAAATGTAAGTAACCTAAATGTCCTGCTATTGGAGAATGCTTAAGGCAGTAGCTTTTGAACTTTCTTGACTACTGTATATATATTCACACACGAAACACATATGCATGTTTATATACAGATACATATATATATAAAATCTGAAACAAAAGCTTCATGAGACAATACATGTTTTGACTACATACAATGCATTCAATTTCATTTTTTAAAGTGTTGATTGCAACTCACTAAACCTGTTAGTGAGTTGTGAGCTACAGTCTGAGAAACACTAGATTAAAAATATGATAACACTATAATGGAATATTATTTAGCTACATAAATACTTCTTAAAAACCACTTAATCAGTAAAAATATATTAATATAATATTAAGTGATTTAAAAATCAAGTTACTAATTATCCATATAGCCTGATTTTAATGTTTTTTAAGCATGTGTGCATTGGGATAGTTCTCTGGGGCCATAGATAAGAGATAGGGTACTTTATTGTATCCACAATTTGCCTAATATTTCTTTGTCATAGTTTCTTGCAGGGAGCAGAACAGAAGAGCAGGTGATTTAGGCAGTCCTAGAGTCCTACGTGACCTTGAATTAACTGTAAAGTAGATTCATTTTTTTTCAATAAACCTTTATTAGCCATAAACATTATGTGCTGAGTACTCAAAATGCAAAGGTGCTCCAAATCTACCATGGGAAGGCAGACATTGAAACAAATTAATGCGCTGGTTTTGAAGATGGAAATAAGATGTACAATGGGGGCCCCAAAGAGAGAGAGTCCTCATTTCTGCTGAGAGGTGATTCCTGAGCTGAGATGAAAGATGAGTTTGCCCCCAAGGAGCAAAGAAGAAAAGAAGAGCATTCCAGATAGAAGACTGGAGCAGTGGGGTGCAGAACAGGGAATGGTGACCGTGCAGGGTGAATTGGGGTGTGTGTGAGGCACCTTGGTATGACAGGAGCATAAGGTAAGGTAGGGACTGCAGTGAGAAGTGAGGCTGGAGAGTTGAGCAAGGGCAGGGTCACAGAGGGCCTGTGTGCTATGCCAAGGAGCCTAGACACCCCGGGCCCCTGGATCTTCACGAGGATGCACTTCATCATCACCTGCACAGCTTTAAAAACCGCAGATGCCTGGCGCATCCCCAATAATACTGATTAGTTGGTCCTTTGTGAGATCTATCATTTTTTACTGTTTGCTCAACCTCTTTCTGTAGGCAATGAGAGGCTATTTAAGGAGTGCAATAAGCAGAGGTGTAATATCACATTTCCAACCAGCAACAGTGTGGACAGTGGATTGGAAGTGGACAGAGTTAAGGCAGGAAGCCCAGAGAAAGAGACCATCATGATAGCCCAAGTGAATTAGGGGGAAAAACACAGGCTAAGGGAAAGGCAATTGGGAAGGAGAGGAGGGGAAGGATATTGAAATGTCAAGTCCACAGCGTGGATTATATGGAGTCAGTGGTGGCAAAGGGTGGGTTTGGTGCTGGGAGGTTTAGCTCCCCCATAATCTCCTGCAGCCGTCCAAAACAAACAGGTAAAATGAAAGCAGGTATTTGCTATGCTAACAGGATGATAGGAAAAATCCTTCACTTTCCCTTCCTCCCCCTTGCCCACTTTCCAGTAGATTGCCACCTCCAAGCAGCTCCTCTTCCACTAGTGTCTGAGGGTGGAGGAGGGACACATGACTGCCTTTTAGAACACGTTGGGGAAAATAATACTTACCTCATGGATTTGAAGTGAGAATAAATAAGATAATGTATGGACTGTGTCTGGCACATGGTAAGCTCTCGACAAATCACTTCCTTTTCCTGGACAGCCGTGACTTAAGGCCCCAGCCCTCCTCTTGTCTGACCAAAATTTCTACCCAGCTCTGTTTTCCCTTCTTAAACATATTTATAAGTTTGCCAGCACAAGACTAAAATGACAAGTTTTTATTTTCTTTTTCAGACGAGACGGAGGAAATTTTTCATCATATGGAATAATTAAAATCAAAGCTGGGTGAAAGATTTCCCCCGCTTCTGGCTGCGTTTCATCAATGAGAAGAAATTCTCTTTCCTGATAATCCTCCCCGAAAGGTAACATTCTTTTCACCCATATACTCAATGAAAAAAAAAAAAGTGCTAGCAGCAACACATCTGAAGATTCCTTGTACCCATCTGAAAGTTAATTCCTCTTCAGTGCTTTGCAATTAACAAAAAACACTGCACATTAAAAAAAAAAAAAAAAAAAGGCTGCAGAGGCCTCTATTAAAGCTGTTCTTTTTATAAAAGTACAGTCACAGATCAATGCATTGTTAATGAAGAGTTTCCCTCCATAGGCCTCAAGATGTAGAGGCTCAAGATTTGCTCATGATTTCTCCCTGGGGGGAGGGGGACTGGGAGTTTATACAATGGGGGTTTTCAGTTCCATGTACTTCAGAAGAACCTAGTCCAAGAAGTCAGACTCCTGGGCCAGCCCTGTCCCCTCCTTTCCAAGTGTGAAGCCCAGATTGTTATGAGGAGAACTTTGGAGAGGGGTGTACTGATCTAAATCATTCAAATCTTCCTCTTCATTTAAAAATGATCAGAAAGGCACCTTTTCTCCTTCTCCTGGAAGCATAAATATCACGAACCACTATAAATAAGAAAACCTGGCAATAAAGAGCCTGCTTGTCTTCATTTGAATCCTAGTCCCAGCTCTACCACTACTAAGTAGCCTGGGGCTACTTACTTGCTGGTAAGTAGTTGCCTCAACTACTTACTTTCCTCTTGTCCTCATCTGTAAAATGGGTGGTTATAGTACCCACCTCATAGCGTTGTTGTGAGGAATAAAATGAGTTAATAGATGTGAAGTGCTTAGAAGAGTGCCTGGCACATGGTTTCTGGTCACCAGACACTACACAGCACAGGAGAGCTCAGACTGGATCAACCCATGGCACTGCTAGAACTGGGTCTGCTCTATAAGAGAGATCCTAAGTACTGGACCAAGCCAACTAAGGCCCACAGACATGCATTGTTAACTTGAACAGGGTTTGACTTTCTAAACACATTATTATCAACATACATGATTTAGGAGATAAAACAAATCAGCATTTCCGGCTTCTCTTGAAGATTCGAGAGATCTGGCCATCCCAGGCAGGCCTGGAGTCTTCCTGGCAAGTCTAGGTGGGTGCTGAGTAGCTGCTAAATCATGGGCACGGAGCCAGTCTCCAGGTCACTACCACCCACCTGGCCTAATCCCCTCATTTCCTTAACATCTCCTGGCATTTGAAGTTGTGATGTCTACACAAAAGGGATTGGGACTTGGAAAATCACAGCTTCTACCTACATCATAATAAAGGAGTAGCTCTGTGAAGTTGGAGGGGTAGACACAGCCTTGCCTTCTTGATGACTGGGGAAAAGGAAGTAAAGAAGAGGGAGAATGATGAACTGGTTGTATCTGAGACCCAGATCTTCTGTAGTCTCTCCACTGGAACTTTTCCCCCTCCTTATAAAATTCAAATAAATTACTTATAAAGTAAAAACAGTAACAGCTCCAATTTATTGACTATGCCATTTTACATGCATTATCTAATTGAATCCTCAGAACCGTGATGCAGAAATGATGATCTTCATCTTATAGGTGAAGGAAAGAAGGCTCAGAGAGGCTAAACAACTTGCCTAAAAAGTCAGTTAGGAAGTGATGGAGCAGGGACTGAAGCTCAGGTTCCAGGGTAATCAGTGCATCTGTCTGGTTAGCCGTTTCTTCCAAATGTGCACAGTGCCTTTAAGGACTTTTTTGTCCCTAAAGGAGAAGGGACTTCTCCTCTAAGAGAATTTCCTCAAATCCACCCTCTTCTCACAACAGCTCTAAGGAGAGCTAATGGTGGTGAGGGGATCAGTATTTTATGTAAACTGCGAATGCCCTAGGAAACCAATTAAAAAAAAGTAAAAGGCGGTGGGGATCCCTAATGTATAGGAGTTAAAAAGGAAGACTCAAAAACCTTGACTGTGTAGAGAAAATTAAACTGTCTAGAAGGCCAGAGATGGAAATCTTCTCCAATCATTAAAAACACTTGGTCAAAGAATGACTAAAAGGTATTAAGAGTTCTGTCTATGCCATGCCAAATTTGAGGCAATGCCAAGACTTTTAATATTTATCAGCTATCTTAACAGAGGAGTAGTCTATGACAACACGAGTAATACTTTTGGCTCTACAGCTTACTAGCTTTGTGATCTTGAGCAAATTACTTAACCCAAAGCCTTGGTTTCCTCATATGTATAATTAGCGTGACACTAAACTTGGAAGTGTGTCCTGAGGATTAAATAGGATGCACGCAAAGTGATTAGCATGCTGGCATACAGCAGGTGCTCTATAAATGCTGATGTTTTCCCACTCTCCCTTTTAATTCTCCTCAGTGATTTAAAAATTGATGGTAGGGCTTCCCTAGTGGCGCAGTGTTTGAGAGTCCGCCTGCCGATGCAGGGGACACGGGTTCATGCCCCGGTCGGGGAGGATCCCACATGCCGCGGAGCGGCTAGGCCTGTGAGCTATGGCTGCTGAGCCTGCGCGTCTGCAGCCTGTGCTCCGCAACGGGAGAGGCCACAACAGTGAGAGGCCCGCGTACCGCAAAAAAAGTAAATAAATAAATAAAAATTTAAAAAATAAAAAATAAAAATTGATGGTAACCAGAACATAAATTTGCTATTTTGGGATAAAATGTGGGAAAATAGGAAACAAGGTTTATTTGGTCAGACAGACAATAATTGCCAAGTCTTTTCCTTTCTCCTAAACAAAAAGAATCTCTAAGGGCTAGTTTATATGCAGCAGCACTCAAACAGCATCTCTGGCAAGAAGAGTTGGAATACTGAGTAGGTGTAAATGACTTATCTATAGCCTGGAAATGTAAGCTTCTGAACTACTACTACTAATGGCTAATATTGAGTGTTTACTATAGCCAAACAATATGCTATTCACTTTACGTCCATTATTTCATCCAATCCTCACAACCTCAAAGGTAGCTACTGTTATCTCTATTTTTTAATGTTTTTTAAAAAAATAAATTTATTTATTTATTTACTTGTTTTTGGCTGCGTTGGGTCTTCGTTGCTGCACGTGGGCTTTATTTGTGCCGAGCGGTGGCTTCTCTTGTGGAACACGGGCTCTAGGCGCATGGGCTTCAGTAGTTGTGGCTCATGGGCTCAGTAGCTGTGGCACATGGGTTCTAGAGTGCAGGCTCAGTAGTTGTGGCACATGGGCTTAGTTGCTCCACGGCACGTGGGCTCTTCCTGGACCAGGGCTGGAACCCATGTCCCCTGCATTGGCAGGCAGAATCTGAACCACTGCGCCACCAGAGAAGCCCTGTCTCTATTTTTTTTTAATGTATTTATTTTATTTACTTTTGGCTGCATTGGGTCTTCGTTGCTGCACATGGGCTTTCTCTAGTTGTGGCGAGTGGGGGCTACTCTTTGTTGTGGTGCACGGGCTTCTCATTGCGGTGGCTTCTCTTATTGTGGCGCATGGGGCTCTAGGTGCACGGGCTTCAGTAATTGTGGCTCGTGGACCCTAAAGCACAGGCTCAGTAGTTGTGGTGCACGGGCTTAGGTGCTCTGCAGCACGTGGGATCTTCCCGGAGCAGGGCTCGAACCGGTGTCCCCTGCATTAGCAGGCGGATTCTTAACCACTGTGCCAGCAGGGAATTCCCTGTTATCTCTGTTTCATAGATGAATTTGAGCCTTCTTAAATTTTGTTACTTGTCCTATAAAATGGACAATTGTAATGCATCCATGTACATATACATGGACATATAAATTTGTCCAAGCCCAAAATGCACAACTGCTGTAAATGTGATGAACTTGGGAAGCAGTGATGAACGGTGTAGAAATGTACCTTCAAAGAACATTTTTTTAGTCTAAATTATCTAGTTATCCAACCTGCCAAAATTAGTCAGCTATCAACTGAACTCAGTGTTAAATACACAGCAGGCACTCACACCTATTGCTTTAATACTTTTGTCTCTATCATTAATGTCTTAGGATTAAGTCATAATTTTGTACCCTGCTTTTACCGAAAATAGGGACAAATACCTTATTCACAAGGGAGCTGTGAGGAAAAGCTATAAATAACTATATACACACAGAATTTACAAGCACCCTTTCTCTAGATTGCATTCATCTTCTCCACATTCTGCTGTGAGATTGAATATTATTTTACTAAACACAAGTTAGAGGGCTGTCTGAAAGAGGACCGTTAGAAGGCAAAACAACCAGGACCCCATATCTCTCCTCCAGACACAGGTGCGTTCAGACAGGAGGACTGAAAAACACGGGTTTCTTCCAAATCACCACATTTAGTATATTATCTCTACAGCTTTCCCAAAGAATACTGTATCTCTAGTATACGAGCAAATGCCACCCAGGAAATTGGTACAATCATTTGCCCCTTGGATGAATGACTCTGATGCACCATTACTTTAGGAATTTACTGATATCAGACTACTACTTTTAATACATGAGATTAAGAGACCAACCCTATATTTTCAGTTTCATCAAGTTAGCATATCCTTCAAGCATTTTCTCTGAGTGAAGCAATGTGCTAAGTGTTGTGATGACCACCAAGATCTAGAAGAGATCATACTGTCTGCCTGAACTTGTATATATATCCATTCATATACTTGTGATACTAAGTGTAATTATTTGCTGATTTCTCTTGTAACATGAGCTCCTCAAGGACAGCTGTTGTTGCTTATTTTCTGTTTTTATTTCCAATACCTAGAACAGTGTTTAGCACATAGTAAGGGATTAAAAATGATTCTGGCATAACTCAGTTTATAGTCCAGCAGAGGAGTTCAATCATGTATACAAATACGGGAATATAATACAGATTATAACAATTCCCTCAAAGTTCGTAAATGTTATATGGCTTGTGAGAAGAAGCAGTGACTTCTCACTAGACTGAAAAAGAGAATATTTATGGAAGACAGAGCATTTGAACTGGACTTGTGGTACAAGAAGATTTGGGTGGGGATAGGTGGAAGATGTAGAAAAAAAGAGAGTAGGAAAATGATAGAGGAAAAAAAGAAAAAGGAACAAGCTAATTCAAGAAAAGATAAACGGGCCTGGAGCACAGTTTGCATGTAGAAGACTAGCAGGAGTTGAGAATGGAAAGAATGGAAAGTTCTGGAAGGAATGGAATGAGTCAAGCCAAGGAGTAAGAATTTTATTTAATACACAATTGAGAATCCTCAAAGCTATCCAGTAGTAGAGTACTATAAGATGTGTTTAACTGCTGATTGTTTTAAAAAGCAAAGTTCCAGGATTTCTGGTTCCAGCCAAGATGGAAGAGCCCCATTATAAGTCCTATTGTAAGACAGTCTTCCCTCTTACAATGAAAACAACCTGGACATAACACAACACACAAGCACAGGAAGACTCTAAACAGCGGAAGGAAGACATACTTCCTAGGGACCTTGGCAACCCCTAGTAGGGGAGCAGAGCCTGCACTCACACCCAGCACCAACGAAGTGGAAAGAGGTGGTACAAGTAGGGTAGTTGTCACTCCACTTCCTCCTCCCCCTCCCCCTAGTTTCAGCAGGCCCAGTGGGGAGGGGAGCCTCCACCCCACCTACCATTAACCAGTGAGGTGCACTCCAGGTCCCTCCCCACCTCCACTGATGTTGGTGGGGACAGGGTGGAGTTGAGTTTCTGTTGCCCCCCTGCAGCAGCAAATGGTGCAAGTCAGCACTCTGCTTCCTCCCTCCTGGGTGTCAGCAGGCTCAGCAGGAGCTGAGCTTACACTTCCACTTGAAGGCAACAGCATGGTGAAAGTTCATGCTCCACTTTCACCGAGAAGGGGAAAGCGAGCTGAGGGGGAGCCATCCTTCTACCCCCCCCCATCTGCAGAGAGACCATGTAAACACTCCACTTTTGCTGAGGTGGAGCCTAGCAGACAACTAAACATATACACCCATCTGGTCCTTGTGCTACACCTCCACAAAGAGAATGCCTGCTAAAAAATAAAATAAAATATTAAAAAGTTTCCAGAATCTCATAATATCCAAATTGTCCAAGAGAAAATTAAAAATCACTCATTACCCTAAGAACCAGGGAAATCACAACCTGAATGAGAAAAGATAGTCAATAAATGCCAACATCAAGATGAATCAGAGAAGATTTTTAACACAGCTATAATAAAAATGTTTCAATAATTCTTCAGAAAGCAATTATGTAAGCAATTAGTTTCTTCTGAAACTAACTGAAAAACTAGAAAATCTTGGTAAAGAAATAGGAATGAAGTAATAACATATGCTACAACATGGACGAACCTAAAAAATATTATGGTAAGTAAATTAAGTCAGTCATACACACACAAAAACATACACATATTGTATGATACCATTTATATGAAATCTCCCAGAGTAGGCAAATCTATTGAAACAGAAAGTAGATCAGTGGTTACTGGGGCTGAAGATGGCATGGAAAAAGGAGTGACTGTCAGTGGGTACGGGTTCTTTTTGGGGTGATGAAAAATGTCCTAAAATTAGATTTTAGTGATGATTGTGCAACTCTGTAAACATACTAAAAATTACTGAATTGTATGCTTTATATAAGTGAACTTTGTTATGTAAATTATATCTCAATATAATATAGGTTGAAATTTAAATTACTAATTAAATTTTCTTTAAAAAAGGGATCAAATGTAAGTTATCAAACTAAAAAATACAGTGACTGAAATTAAAAACTTGCTGGATGGGCTCAACAGAAGAGAGGAAACAACAGAAGACAGAAATCAGTAAACTTGAGGACAGATGAACAGGATTTACTCTGAACAACAGAGAGAAAATAGACTGAAAAAATGAAGAGAGCCTCGGGAGCCAGTGGAACAATAACAAAAGATTCATCATCAGAGTCTCAGAAAGATTTGAGAAAGAGAGTGGGGCTGGAAGAGTATTTTAAGAAATAATGGCTGAACACTTCCCAAATTTTTCAAGGGTTGAAAGAAAAGAACTGTCAACCATGAATACTATACCCAGTGAGGAATGAAAGGGAAATGAAGACATTTTTGGACAAAAGAAAACCAATAGAATTTTTTGCTAGCAGACCTACCCTTACAAATTGGCTAAACGGAGTTCTTAAAACACAAAGGGAATGATTAAAAAAAAAAAAAAAAAAAGAATCTTGGACCAACAGGAAAAAAGAAAGAAAAATAAAAAGGCACATATATGGGTGCATACAATAAACTTCTCATGAGTTTTTAAATTACGTTTGATGACTGAAACAAAAATTATACACCATCTTATCAAGAAAAAGATATTTAGAAGTAGGGAAAGAAAAGGAATATATATGGAAGTAAGTTTTCACACTTCAAAGTGGTAAAATCTTGATACAAGTAGACTGTGATGTGTTATATACGCTTATTGTAATATCTAGAATAAACTTAAAAATATACAAAGTGATATACTCAAAAACACTAAATATATCAAGAAGAGATCCTAAAAATTGTTCAAGTAACCCACAATAAGGTAAGAAAAGAGAAACAGATAATAGGAAATAGAGGAGGAGAAAAACAGAAAACAAAAAAGAAAATAGCAGCTTTAAGCCCTAAACATATCAATAATTACCTAAAATGTAAATGGTCTAAATATACCAATTAAAAGACAGGTATTTACAAAGTAGACACAAAAATATGATCCAACAATGTGCTGTCTATAAGAAACTCCCTTCAAATACAATGACAGTAATGTTGTAAGAGTATGCAGACATTAACTTTTTAAATGCAGGAGTGGTAAATTAATATCAGAGAAAGTAGACTTCAGAGCAAAAACAAATTACAAGAAATAAAAAGGGACATTACATAATGGTTAAATAGTTTGGGATAAATCCAACAAAACATGTACAGGATCTGTATCCTGAAAATTGCAAAATGCTGATGAAATAAATCAAAGAAGACCTAAGTAATAGAGACAAAACATGTTCATGGACTGGAAGACAATATAGTAAAGATGCCAGTTCTTCCCAAACTGATCTATAGGCTTAATGCAATTCCTATTAAAACAGCAAGGTATTTTGTTGGCATAGACCATCTTATTCCAAAATTTATATAGAAAGGGTACAGGACCTACAATAGCTAAAATAATTTTGAAAAAGAAGAATAAAGTATGAGGAACCACTCTACTAGGTGTTAAATATTGTTAATTAGCTACAATGGTCAGCATAGTACTGGTGAAGGAACAGACACAAAAATCAGAGGAATAGCTAGAGAACTCAGAAAGAGACCCACACAAATATGCCTAAAATGATTTTTTCCAAAGGTGCGAAAGCAATTCACTGGAGGAAGAATAGACTTTTCAACAAATAGTGCTGGAGCCACTATACACTTGGGCATTTATCTCAGAGAAATGAAAACTTACATTCACATAAAAACCTGCAAAAAATGTTCACAGCAGCTTTATGTGTAGTAGCCAAAAACTGGAAACAACTCAAATATCCTTCATACCCTTCAGTGGGTAAATGGTTAAACAAACTGTGGTATATCTGTACCATGAATTCTACTCATCAATAAAAAGGAATGTATTATTGATACATGCAACAACTTGGATAAATGTCGAGAAAGTTATGCTGAGTGAGAAAAAGTCAATCCTCAAACGTTACATACTGCATGATTCCACTCATATAGCATTCTTGAAAAGACAAATTATAGAGATGGAGAAGAGATTAGGGATTATGGACTTGGGGAGGAAGAAGGTGGCTATGACTATAAAAGAATAGCTCAAGGAATCCTGTATCCTGAGTGTGGTGGTGGCCACACAAATCTACACGTGATAAAATTCCATAAAACTAATGCACATGTGCACGTGTGTGTGTGTGTGCATGCACACACACACAGCAATGCATGTACAATGTTGAAATCTAAATAAGGTGGATGGATTGTATCCATATCGGTATGTGACACTGTATAATAGTTATGCAAGATATTACCCTTTGGAAAAATTAGGTGAAGGGTATATGGGAATCTCTATTATTTCTTATAAACTGCATGTAAATACATAATTATCTCAAATAAAAAGTTAAAGGAATGATCCAGTATACATCAAGAGCTACAGTCATGACCGTAACTTTCTGAACTGAAACTTGGCAACTCCAGTTCAGAAATCATCATTTATCTACTCAATACCCATAGTAGGCACTTTGCTAGGTGACAGAGATATAGGGTGAAAAAGACAGTCATGGATCCTGTCTTCATGAACTTCCAGATAAAGAAACATGAAAATGGCTCAGTGTATGAAAAGGATCATCACCTCTTCAATCACACGTGATAAATGGACTCAAACTTCTAATGATAAGAGTAGAGCTAAGTAATTTTTGGAATACTATATGCTCATTAAAATTATTATAAACACTATTTAACAGAATGGAACATGTTTACAACATTAAGAGAACACTAAATACAAAATCATATATTCATCAGTATGTGATAATTAATGACAACTTGTTTTTATATGAATAAAACTTTTATTGAATTTTAGGTAATTAGAAAGAATAAAGAAATGCAAGATAAATGCTTTCTAAACAACATCTGAGAGTATCATCTTTTCTGTCATGGCATTTTCACTCTTCTTTATAAAAAGTATAGACATTCATTTATTTAAATTTTTACAAAGTCAAGAACCGTCAAACGGAAAAAATAAGTAATGCTAAAGTAAGTTCAGTTCTTCATCAATATTGGAATGATTGCAATGGTTAGGTTCTGAGCTTAGCCCTCTTGGAAAAACAGTGTATGCAGCAGCTGTTGGTTTCCATTATTCAAATAAGTCTGAAAGCCAGAAGGCCACTTCCTGTGAGGAGTATGCTTACAGGAAAGGAGCGCAAAAGCATAGTGGAAAGAGGGAATGAGAGAGTGCAGCGGGGAAAGAAAAGACGCTCTTCTCCACTCCCAGGGTCAGCATCTTACATCATCTAGGAAAAAAATCTGGGAAGAAATCATTTGTGTTGCTTAAAGTGTGATTAAGGCGAGAGAGTCACCGATACAAGCACGGCCAGATCTACAGAGCACAAATAGAGTGGAGAGTCTGCAAATTACCTGGTGAACTCCCAAGGCCAGGTAATTAATCGCAAAGAATCTGTTTACAGGGGTGTAAAAGGCATCTGGGCAAAACTGCAACCCTGAGCTGGGACAAGAACAGGGCAGAGCCTCCCAGGAGCATATCTGAAGACATCCCTTTTGTCTCAGCCTTATCTCTTTTGCAAAAATAATCATTTTGAGAAAAACAAATGCAAAGCAACTCCTGCCCTCCCTGTAACAACCCAGTAACCTCGACTTGTCAAACAAGGAGAAAGGTATCTACCGCAGTACGAAGGCATGGGGTGCTGCCCTCACTAAGAGTAACCTGGTGCGACAGCAAGGGGACCTGGACGGCCCTGCCCTGAGAGGCTGCCAGGAATTCCCTCCCACCTGCCTCCCTGCTCCTGTGCCGCCTGCACGACCTAGGTCTTGCCGCCTGCTGGGCTCAACGAACAAGCTCGCTGGACGTGGCGTTAACAGTAGTCTTTTCCTTCCTAACCCAATGCCTCTCTCATATTTTTTTTTTAAAAAACAACATTTTTCTTTTAAAAAATATTTTCCCAGGAAATAATGAACAGTAACTGTCATGGACCTATAACAGACCCTAGAAAAACATAGACAGGCAATAATCTGTCAATATAGCAAAATTCCAAATATGAAATTCATGGTCCAGGAAGAGATAAATAAATAAATATGAAGGGGCTTCTCAAAGAAGTTTCTAGTTTTCACCCATTCCTTACTGAATTCTGTTGGTGTAAAAAGTTTTGATTCTACCACACAAGAGCCAGCCCTGCTAGGACCAGTATTCGCCATTTATGCCATTAGGCCCCCTACATCAAGAGGGGACGGGGAAAGGCAGGATGTACCACAGGGTTGCTCAGTATGTTTCTAAAGACACCTATCTTTTAAAATAATTTCATTATTTAAACTCCATCTGGCACTTTAGTCTCTTGAAAAAGTATTACGTTAGACATGAATTAAAAAACAAGCCCATCTGGACTGCAGTTTGGGTTTTAAATGTTATTCTGCTCTTCTACCTTTTTCCTTGGCTTGGCACATCTGTGAGATCCAGATTTTTGAACAGAATCGTGGGACAGCTGGGGTGGGGGAACAAGTCTTCATGCTGGAGCATTCCAGTTCATTTTACCAATCTTAGTGGCCGGGCCACAGCCCTGCCTCCTTCTTTGGGCTTTTTGCTAGGATCATGGTCAGGAAAGTGTCTTTCCCAACAGTCCACCACCCCGCCCTCCCCCTGGGATGGGGGCACCCTTTGCTGCTTCTCTGCACACTCCACCTGCTTGCATCCTATACCAGGGAGCCAGCCCGACTCTGGGCTGGAACCATGACGGGGACAGCACCAGTGCGCTCCAGGCTTGCTTGGCTGATGGTGTAGGAGTGTGTGTACTGAGCCCGGGGCTTCCTGCTGACTGAGCCATTGCTCCTGGACACGGCCTGCGGTGACGACCCTCTGTTGGTTGTCACTACCAGGGTCTTCTGTGGGGCTGGGGCCAGATGGCTGCCATTGGCATAGATGGATGGTATGTAGGCGTGGCCCGAGTGGAGGGAGAAGGACTGGCGCAAGTCACTGACGTGGTCGAGCGACTCTGTGTTTCTATGCACTTTGGGATTGTTGCTCCAGCAGCGGCTGTTATAGGTATTGGAAGAGGTAAATGTGTTGCTCTCTGAGGAGGACACCTCGGTGTGAAATGCTTTGGCAGAAGAAGGACATTTAGGTGGAAGATCATCCTCTCTGAAAACGAACAAAAATAAAGCTGTTGTTAGGATTTACTTGAGGTTTACCCTCCCTGTCTGCCCAGGACTCTGTCTTCTCATGTTCAGGTGAATATGTCTGTGAAGTTCAAACCCTCAGGACAGACCGCACTATCATGAAAGCAAACACGGCAGTCCTGGTGGCCTCAGCTTTGAAATTCATTCCCTTTAAGACAATGCTTAGAAAAATTCTCCCTCAGCTTCTCAGTCCCCAAGAGTAACAAAGAAAGTAGTATCAAATCTCTCAAAAACTGTGTCTTCCAATATAACTGAAAAATATATATGTGCGTGTGTATGTGTGTGTGTGTGTGTATTTTTTCTCTAAATAGGAAAATAGTCCATGAAGAAATCCACTGAACTAGCTGCTGTAAAGCTAGGAAACCAAACTACGGGTGTAGGAACTTCAAAAAACTATTAGAATTGGCCTGATTTTATTGCCTTTTGGGGTTTGAGAAATCACTGTGGTATGCTGATGAGAGGTTTTTCTCATTAATCTTACACTGGGATGAAATCTGTCCCTGCATAGGGTCCAAACCCTTAAGAATTACAAGAGGCTAAGGGAAGTCATTAAGTTAATTTAAGATGTTAACTAATTCATTTACCATTTTTTGAGTACCAGGCATTTTACTAGATGTTTCATGTGAGAGAAAGACAGCTCCTCTCCCCAAGAAGCCTATGGTCAAATGAGGGTGACAATCAATGCAAGAACATCTGCAAGTCTTAAAGGTTGGACAAGGGCCTAAGTCAACTTATGTGAGGAGGTGATGCCTGGACTAGCCTTAAACCAGATCAAGGAATGTACTGAAGAGATGGATGCAAAGGGAAGGAGTATATGGTCCAGGAACAAGGTGGAGGCTACAGGAAAGGCCCTGAGGCATGAGAGAAGACAACAAACTGGAACACAAAGTAATCAGGGAAGTTGTGAGAGATAAAAGCAGGGAAGCAGATAAGGGTCGTATTCTGAAGGGCTGTGTATGTCATGCTAAGTAGACTGGAGTCATTAAAGCATTTTCAATAAGGATATTGATGCGATGCCATCTAAGACTGAGCCTGAACCCCCAGGTCTCCACAATACGGCAAGAGTCACCTGTCTTTCAAGATCATTTGACATTGTTTCCTTAAGATGTTCATATTCTTGACTGAACTGTTTTCAACCAAGCCATACTGCTTTGGTCTATCTGTACAGATGCTGTTCTTTCTTGCTTTATGTTCGCATCATTTATAAATGCCAATATTAAGCACATGTTCTAAACTCACTTTTCTACTATGGCAGCCACCTAACCCCACCCACCCTGAAGCTATGGGAGGAAACGGGGGAATTCTTCACTTGTGTCCGCCTGGTTGGGCACATGCTAGACTACCCTACCCACCTCCCCGCCTTTCATGATCCAGTAAATAAAGCTGAGTAGTAAGTACCATGAGGAAGAGTGATATAACATACAAGAAACTATCATTTGGCCACTTTAACTACCTTGGTTAAAGCCATAAGATTAGCAAAGAAATCTTAACTGCCAAAATTAATAGAAATATGGACATTGGCTATGCCAATGTCAGGATAAATTATCTGACACACAAACCTTATTTCATTAGGAATTTCTTCTTCCTCCTCCTCTTTATTTTTGCTTCTCCAGTAAAAGAATGCCCCTAAAATTAGTGCAATGCAAAAAATGATAATAACTGCACCAGTGCCAATGGCTCCAGCTATTAGTCCAATGCTCCTGGTCTGGGCTGCAAAATATATTTAAGGTATATTTAAAGAAAAAAAAAAGGAGAGAGAGAGAGAGAAAGAGAAATAGAATACGCTCACACAACTTCATAAACATAAAAGGCTACCAAAGAATCTTCTTAAAGTGTACAAAATTGCCTACAGTATTGTATCCATTTAAAGTTAAACCTCACTTAGTTTTCTGTATCCCCAGTGGCTGGGACTAACACACAATAGGCCCACAAACATTTATTGAATGAATGAGCAATTCGTTCAATAAACGAACAGCTGTAGGAGAGCCACAACCAGGGCAGAGCAGGAAAAAAACCGTACCTGACTACTTGCCTGACCTGCCCCAGATGAACCTGGCGGCAGCAGCAGGATTACTTGTTACCTCATCGCAGCCAGATCGTTCCCTTTTGCAACTGGAATTCAAACAACCCAGAATTCTCAACTAAAGAGAAAACTTCTGCACTGCTTATTGTCTGACCTGGGCACCCAACATTTAAGCAGATACAAGGGATTAGGAAAAAATATAAGAAGGTCTTGCCACGACCGTAAGATCATTACAAATTTTTAATATGTCTACAGCACTATATAATCAGAACTGATCTGATTCTAATGATCCTGAGAAGACATTTTATCATAAAGAAGAAGTCGTATTGCTGAGGCTGAGAAGTATACTAACACATCTATTAAATATCTTCAATAATGATTAAAATCAAAAGAATTTCTATTTAATCTTCAAACAACCTCTAAACAAGCAGAACTTTTCATTCCCTAATTTAACAAAGATCTTGGCATTCAGAACCCCCAGAGTGGACATCAGAATTTTACATACTTACGAGAAACAACCTGGAGATCCAAAAGACAGGTGCTGGTCCCAATGGCATTAGAAGCCACACACTGGTACAAACCTGATGACAGGGCACTGATGTTCCGGATGGTGACTGTTCCCTGGACCTGGTCTGTCACAAAAGTAACAGTCAAGTGACAATTTAGGAAAGAAAATAAGAAAACCAAAGAAATCAGCAGAAGACTATAAAAAGAGATAAACAGTGAAGAGCTATCAATACCTTTTTTTGGAGAGATTTTTTTGGTTCATGAAGGTTAAAGACTAAAATAACAACATACGTTAAAGACCCAGAGCTATAGAGGACTGTCCTAAATAAGGGCAGTCTTAGAACTTAATCTGCAGATTAGTGCGAGGTCCTAAAGGTGAGCAGCCTTCCCTGAGGAAATGTTGGCTAATGCCTATTTTAGAGAATTTATGATCAGAAACACCAAATTTTAATTCTGAGGAAATGCAATAACATACAAAGTTAAACTCATTATAATAATGTCTGCTTCATACTTGATGGCAAACATATCCTCTCTGTGCTCAAGGGTGTAGACTGTTACTCCCTTCCAACAACTATGATAACCATTTGTGCAAGTCCAGCTCCTCCAAGAAGTGGACACCAAGACAAGCAGTAGGTTTACTGGAGGAAATGGCAGTAAGGGAAATGGAGAGGAACCTGGAGGAGGCAAGGAGAGGCTCAGACTGCAGTACAGGTCTGGCCCCCGTCAAGGGGAGAGGGAAGGAAGGAGGGAGCGTCTCAGACTACATCACAGCCTTATGGAAGTTTCCACCAGGCTGATGGGGAGTCCTTGAGCCAAGGTCACCTGTTAAAGGTGTCTTAGACCTTGCGGGAATGGGCCTGCATTAGCAGCCCCACTGTGCCCAGTGACTGGCTGGGAGCTGCCCAGGCAAAGCATGGCCTGGGTGCGAAGCAGTGGTGGATGCTGCGGGAAGCCACTGGGGCTGTCAGTCAATTATGTTCCCACAGCAGATCAGAGCCATGCATTTCCCAGGTGACCACACAGATATTACCAAGAAATATTGCAGTGGTTCACATTTTAGTAACTTACCAACATTAGGATAGTTGATTTATTCCTTACAAACAAAACGCAAATGACTTACAGTGATAATAAAAACCTAAGTTAATAGTTATTACTATGTGCCAAGCACTGGCTAAGCTTTTACACATATGATCTCAATCTTTACACTAACTCTTAGCGGTACTGTTATCATCAATCCCATTGAACAGATAAGGAAACCGAGGCTTTAGATGAGTGATAAGATTACACAGCTGGGCAACAGGAACTGAACAGAGGGGGCTGTCCTACCTCTAAGCTCAGGCTGCACTGCAGTCTCCCTCAGGCAGTGCACAACTCTTCCAGCCACTCACCGCTCAAAAATAGCAGCAAATCAGGAAAAGCCTCCTGGTGGCACACAGTCCACATACTCCTAGGGCAACACCTGGAGCTATCTCTATCCTGTGCTGACAACTTTTACATGAAACTAAGATTTAGTCACCTGGTTTCTTCCGGCAACCTTCATTTCTGTTTAGATCAAAGGCAGAAGCAGAGTCATTTAACAAATAAATATTTATTGAGCACCTTTCTGTGTGCTGGATAATTTTTGAGGATGGCTATATCATGATGAACAAGACACACCCAGCCCTGTACCTTAAAGAGACAAGTAGGTGAGAAATCACAATAAGTGGGGTAAGTGCCATCACTAGAGGATACAGAGTGCTTAAGAGGGGCATCTAGTGAGGATGAGCAAATTCTGAAAGACCCCCAGACAGCAACCGCCCTCAGGGTTATCTCCCTGCCTTCTAACATAATATAGTGGGTAGTGTTAACAAACGACTCATCAAACACACACTGAAATTAACTTCAATATACAGGCCAGGGAAGGGAGGGTTGGTTTTTTTTCTTTTTTTTTTTTTTTTTGCTTTTGCTTTTGTTTTTGTTTTTGAATGGGAGCATTTAAATGGTCGAACCCATACTATATGAATATCTTACTTACTATATAGATATCTTACTATATGGATATCTTACTATATGGATATCTTACTGACTTATACTTATGTCTTACTTGGACATTTGAATTGTACTGTACACACCCAAGTGTGTACATACCCAAGTCAATATACTTGGTGGTTATTTGGTTCACACTTGTGTGTTATTTCCTTTTCCTTAAAAACAAACTCTGATGGCTACCAATATATGAGGCTTTTCAGTGAATTCACTCAGATAATTGGGTCCATCTGGAGGGAAATTGTTTCCTCCTCCTCCATGTTCTATCTGATTTCCCAGGCTCTCCTTAACCATCCCTCCTATGTGCTCCCCAGCACCCTGTAATCCCTAGTGCTGGAACTTACCCCATTATTATAACTTCTTGGCTACTTGTCTCATTAAGATAAGGGACTGTGTTTGTCTTGCTCATCACTGTATAATCACCCTCAGAAATTACCCAGCACACAGAAAGGTGCTCAATAAATAAATAAACGGGCTATCTTCTCAAGTGTCTATTGTGTACCATATACACTGCACTAAGAGCTTTACATGTCTCATTTAATCTTATAAACCTTAAGTTTTATATTCCCTACTTTTCAAAGATGAAAAAGCTCAGAGAAGCTATGCAATTGGTCCAAGATCACACAGTACACAAGTAGCAGCACAAAAAATCAGGTCTGTCATAACCAGCTCATAACCACCATACACACACTTGACTTTCTTATAAGGTATTTAAAAACCACAATATTCTGTGGGATGCATCTATAGGATATTTCCTAAACCTTGCAATCAATGTCCCAATGCTGTGAGTATTAAACTAAGCCATCTGTCTAACTCCACCTTCAATATGTTAGCAAATGTCATCATGCAAGAAAATCATAATCTCTGGGCAACTAACCCCACAATTTCACACACTGTTGTTGTTTTCCTAAATCCTGAAATTCTAGAAATTTGATCAGCTCACACCAAACCAGTGATTTTGTTGACACTTCCATAGAGAGAATTTGGGAAAATTTTAACAGCTGATCTAAGCAGTATTCTGGCATGCAGAAAGAGGTAAACTGAAAAGATTCTAAAATAAAATAAAATGACAACTCCAAGAAAAAGGTGAAGTCGCTGTTCTTTCCTCCTCAGTAAGGCTGACACACCAAGCCGGAGTGAACTCAGAACGTAATCAGAGAATGGGACAGACACATGAGTAAGACAGGTCTAACCAGAAGCAGAAGAGAGCTGTTTAGGTAGTCAAGGCAACAACGCAGAGATGGAAGCACCTCTGCAGCCAGCACCAGACTGCTCCCTGCCATGGGCACAGGGCCCTTTCTGAAACGAAATGGGCTGATTCCTCAATCTGTCACTTCACTTGGCCTGCTCTGGAGCAGAGTAATTTGTTGAAATGAAGTCAGAGATGAATATTCTTTAGATCTTCTTTCTTTTAAAGAATAGGGGAAGTTCAACTGTGTGGAACTGCAGTTTGGAAAGCAACAAATTGCATCACACCCCAGTTCACAGCAATACTGTATCGCACACAAGCTGTGTACCTGGACCAGAAGCCCTACACAATTTAGAGAGAAATAAATATAAATGCACATTTCCACTTCCATCCTTTCTCCTTAGTTCCAGAACCACTTCTCTGCTGCCTAGTAGACGGTGCACTGGCTAAGAGCACGTGTTCTAGACTCAGGCAGCCTGGGGTGGAACCTGCTCTACCACCTGCTAGCTAGGTGGTCATGAATGTGCTACCTCTTCTGCATCTATGTTTTTGATTCCTCGTGTGTGACATGGAACTGCCAACATGCTTCTACATCACAGGCTACTGAGAGGATTGAGTGAGATAATGCACAGTGCCTGGCAAGGCTTCCATGTTGGAATTCCCTATTGGCATTGCTTGGGAAATTTATATCTTTTTCTGATTCATAAGAAAAATCAAGAAATTGGGAAAATGTTGAATGTCTCCAAATTCCAATAAATATTAATAGGATTTGAGGTTGAGAGATCAGACTTCCAAAATCAAATTACTCTATATTTTATATGATTTATGCATTTTTAAAATAATAATGTGTGACCATAATAATAAACAGTGAGTCATTTCTTATATAAAAATTTCAGAAGTACTCTGTAGAAAAAAATAATGAATACATGGTTCATTGTTATTTGAACCAATATGACATACTATATATTTCAAAAATATGTAAAAAATTATCTCAACCAGATACAAACATTTGATGGTAAAAATGGGAACATCAACACAAAATAAATGCCAAAATAAAACCTATTTAAAAATTCAAAGATAATATCACAAATACTTAATATTTAAACTCTGTCATTCTAAAAGAAAATTTTAAAACACTATACAGCATTAAGTATCCAACAGTCTTGATCTTCGTTTCACGCCAAATTTTCCAGACGTAGAAAGAAAATTTTATTTCCTTTCTGTGTTGATGTTGGTTGAATTAGGATGGAGATGGACAGGGAGACAGAGAGAACCTGTTCCCATTAAGAGAACATCCTAAGCACCTCTGACGCAGACGTGAAGACACACGCTGCTTCACATTAGTTCATCTCCTTTATTTAACAGTGAAAATACTCTGCCTTTTTGCCCTGATTTTCGTTTTGTCATTGAAATAGGTATTACTTTTGCCAATTCAGATTTTAAATCCATTTCTGATTTCATGTCAGTGTATTCTACAGCAACATTCCCATCTACTTCTCTTTGCATTTCTGCTATTATTTTCAAAGAACTGTAATCTACAGCAAATACTCAAACCTAGAAAACACCAGTGGACATTACTGGGAAATATTTGAATAATGCAAGATTTATATCTCCTTGGTATTAATAACACTGCATAGAATCACACATCAAAATACTAAGTTAAGGATTTATTTTACTTCTAAAATCTGTTATTTATTGGACTACCACTCATGGCATTTGTATAAAACATAATGGCTCATCACTGGCAACAGACAGGTCAGGAACACACACTTACAACATGGCAACAACTACAGTTAAGACTAACTGATTAGCTTGTGACTACTTTTCTCCTACATATTTTGGTCTAGGTTCCCAGAAATGTTGACTCTGAGCAGTCTTGCTTTTAACTTGACATCAGTAGATTCTTTCAAATCAAGATGTCTCTATGTTGACTGTTAAGATTTAATTATCAAAGGAGAATGGTGCCTAGTGCTCAAGAAACATCACCTGTTACCATTATCATTATTTCAGTCCCCATCTAGAGGTCTCAGAGGACCACTACCTCACTGCTTCCCTCAAGCAAAACTCTAAGTATATCTTCTCTGAGTTAATAGTTACTGTTCATTCAATAGCTTAAGACAGAAATCTCAGTTAACTTTGACTCTTCTCTGAGTCCCAGTATATCATCAAGCTCGTTGATTTCTGGCTTCCATCTTTCTCGAATCCCACTCTGCCTCTATCACTTCTTCATCCTGACCAGCAGGTCCTTAGTTCAGGCCCTCTTCATTTCTTATTTATTTATTTATTTTTTTAGTCTAGTGTATCTGTTTGTTTTTTTTTTTAACATCTTTATTGGAGTATAATTGCTTTACAATGGTGTGTTAGTTTCTGCTTTACAACAAAGTGAATCAGTTATACATACACATATGTTCCCATATCTCTTCCCTCTTTCATCTCCCTTCTTCCCACCCTCCCTATCCCACCCCTCTAAGCGGTCATAAACCACCTAGCTGATCTCCCTGTGCTATGTGGCTGCTTCCCACTAGCTATCCACCCTACGTTGGGTAGTATATATATATGTCCATGACACTCTCTCACTTCGTCACAACTTACCCTTCCCCCTCCCCATATCCTCAAGGCCATGCTCTAGTAGGTCTGTGTTTTATTCCCGTCCTACCCCTAGGCTCTTCATGACATTTTTTTTTCTTAGATTCCATATATATGATGGAGCTATTATCAAAGCTTCCTATCTGTGACCTGGCTGCCAATCTCTCATCCTGATTGCTGAGGCTGTTTCTCAAATGCAGATCTAGATATCTTCTCTGGCTTTATAAAAAGGCCAGTCAATATCCACAGTCTCAAGGACAACATCCAAATTCTTTGAATGCTATACAATGACTCTCACAATCTGGACCTGAACTTGCCAACCTCCTCTCTGGTCAAACCTTCATGAATCTTTATGTCAGATCATGAATCTTTATTCACGATCAAAGGTCAAACCTTCGTGAATCTTTATTCATAATTCTTCTCACTTTAAACTGTCAAAATTTTTAGTGTGTGTGGGATCAAGATGGTACAGTAAGAGGACTGGCCTCATCTCCCTCACGAATACATCAAAGCTACAACTATATATAGAACAAATCTCACTGAAATCAACCTGGGGACCAGCAGGATGGCTCTTCTACAACCAAGGCTGTAAAGAAAGATCCACACAGAGTCTGGTAGTAAAGGAGGAGAAGCGATCTGGTTGGGACCCTCACCTCTAGAGGGGGACACAGAAGAGGAGGGGATATCACAGGCTCGAGGATGCTCCCTGGGGAGTGAGGGGTCTGAGCCACATATTAGGCAGCCCAGCCCTGGGGTCCAGCACTAGGAAGACAAGCTCCCTTGGTGGTCTGAAAACCAACATGGCTTACTGGAGGGCTGTAAGAAACCAAGACTACACTCTTGAAGAGCACCTGCACAGACCTGCTTAATGCCAGTCACAGCACAGAAGCAGCAGACTGGAACTGTGTGGAGCTCTGGCCAGCCTGCCAGGACCACCCTGGCATGCCCCCATCTGGCAATGGCAACCTGCTCCAGCCACTCTTGTTCCAAAGCTGCTCTCCACTAAGGTGGAGGCTGCTGTTGCCAACAAGTGTGCACACACTTTGAGAGAAGAGAACTTGGTCTGACTCCGGCCCTGCCTCTGACCAGGGCAAAGGCAGCCATGGCCAGTGCACGCTTTGGTGCACACACTCAGAAGGGTGAAAGGCTAGCTCCAGGGCAGAAGCAGCCATTCCCTGAGCACGTGTCCCTGCACATACTGGGGAGGAAGCCAGCCCAGTAGTGTGGAATCAACCCCTCTGGCCCCGACCTAGCCTCTAACCCAGGTGCATACACTGGGGAGAAAGTGAAAGCAGCATAGAAGTGCAGCCCCAAATCCTCTGGTTCTGGCCATACCCCAAACCAAGGCTGAGAATGCCATCACACCTGGGAGAAATCCAATTCCCTCAGAGGTGGTCCTGCTCCAACCCCTATATCCCCAATCCCACCCCCTGATAAGGTGGTGATGGCCACTGAGCACAGGAGAAGCTCCAACTCACACCTGGCTCCAGCTCTAGCCCCTCCATCTCCAGCCCTATCACCCATCAAGGTGGTAGCTGCCAGCACACTCCAGGTGAAGACACAGTCCATGCTCATTTCAGATCCAGTTCTCCCACCAAAGCCACTGGGCACATGCAGACCGCATAGGGACATTCCCACAAAAGGACACACCTTCAAGACTGGGAAAGGTAACTGTTTCACCTAATTTCACAGAGTCAGAGAAAGATAAACAAAATAAGAAGAGGAAGGAATAAGTTTCAAACAAAAAACAAAAACAAAAAACCATGACAAAAGCCTAATAAAACAAAGATAAGTAATTTACCTGATAAACAGTTCAAGCAATGGTAATGAGAATGACAACTGAATTTGGGAAAAGAATATATGAACACAGTGAGAACTTTAATAGAGAACTAGAAAACATAAAAATGAACCAGACACAGCAGAAGCATATAGTAAGTGAAATGAAAAATACAGTAGCGGGAATTAACAGCAGATAAAGTGATACAGAAGAATGCACAAGTGATCTGAAAGATAGAATAATGGAAATCACCAAATCAGAAGAGCAAAAAGAAAAAGAGATTTAAAAAATGAGAATAGGGCTTCCCTGGTGGCGCAGTGGTTGAGAATCCGCCTGCCGATGCAGGAGACACGGGTTCGTGACCCGGTCCGGGAAGATCCCACATGCCGCAGAGCAACTGGGCCCGTGAGCCATGGCCACTGAGCCTGCGCGTCCAGAGCCTGCACTCCACAACGGGAGAGGCCACAACAGTGAGAGGCCCGCGTACCAGAAAAAAATAAAAAATAAAAATAAATAAAAAATAAAAAATAAAAAAAATTTTAAAATGAGAATAGTTTAAAGGACCTCGAGGACAACATAAGTGTACTAACATTTGCATTATAGGAGTCCTAGAAGGAGAAGAGAGAGAGAGAAAGAAGTAAAAAATGTATTTGATGAAATTATGGTTGGAAACTTCCTGAACTTGAAAAATGAAACAGATATACAGGTCCAGGAAACACAAAGAGTCCCAAACAAGATGAACCCAAAGAGACTCACACCAAGAATTAAAATGGCAAAAGTTAAAGATAAAGAGAGAATTTTAAAAGCAGCAAGAGAAAAACCAAGAGTCACATACAAGGGAACCAATATAAAGCTATCAGCTGATTTTTCTGCAGAAACTTTGCAGGCCAGAAGGGAGTGGCATGATATATTCAAAGTGCTGAAAGGGAGAAAACCTACAACCTAGGACACTCTACCCTGCAAGATTATCATTTACAATTGAAGGAGAGAGATACAAAGCTCCTCAAACAAGCAAAAACTGAGAGATCATCAATACTAAGCTGACCTTACAAGAAGCATTAGAGGGTCTTCTTTAAGTAAAAAAGGCTACAACAAGAAATAAGAAATTATAGGAAGGGAAAAATCCCACTGGTTAAAGCAAATATATAGGAAAGGCTGAGAATCAACCAGTTAAGCAAGTGAGCACAAAGGTTAAAAGACAAAAATTATAAAGTCAACTTTAACTACAATAAACAGTTAAGGGATTGACACAAAGATATAAAATATGACATCAAAAACAGAAAATGTGGGGGAGAGGAATAAAAATGTACTTTTAGAATGTGCTTAAACTTAAGTGACTATCAGTTTAAAACAAGCAAATATAGTTATAGGTCAACATATATGAACTCCACGGTAAGAGCAAATCAAAAACCTACAATAGGTACACAAAAACTACAGAGAAAGAAATACAAACATAACACTAAAGAAAATCACCAGACCACAAGGGAAGAGACTAAAAGAAGAAGAAAAGAACAGGGAAGAACTACAAAAACAGCCAGAAAACAAGTAATAAAATGGCAAGAAGTACTTACCTATCAATAAGCACTTTAAATGTCAATGGGCTAAATGCTCCAGTCAAAAGACGAAGGGTGGCTGATCAGATAAAACAAACAAGACCCATCTATATGCTGCCTACAAGAGACTCACAGTGCTAAAACCCACATAGACTAAAAGTGGGAGAATGGAAAAAGATATTCCATGCAAATGGAAACAATAAGAAAGCTGGGGTAGCAACACTCATATCAGACAAAGTAGATTTTAAAATAAAGTCTATAAAAAAAGACAAAAAGGTCATTATATAATGGTAAAGGGATGAATACAAGAAGAGGATATAAAATTCATTAACATATATGCACATAATATAAGAACACCAAATATATAAAGCAAATGTTAATAGATATAAAGGAAGAAATTGACAATAATACAATAATAGTAAGGGACATTAACACCTCACTTACATCAATGGATAGATCATCCAGACAGAAAATCAATAAAGAAACAGTGGCCTTAAATGACACAGTAGACCAGATGGACTTAATAGATATCTATAGGACATTCCATACAAAACAAAAGAATGTACATTCTTTTCAAATGCACATGGAATGTTCTCCAGGATAGATCAATTGTTAGGCCACAAAACAAGTCTCAACAAAATTAAAAGGGATATAAATTATATCAAACATATTTTCCAACCATAATTGTATGAAACTAGAAATCAATTATAGGAAGAAAAATAGGAAAAACACAAATACATAGAGACTAAACAACATGTTACCAAAAAACTAATGGGTCAATGAAGAAATCAAAGAGGAAATCAGAAAATACCTTGAGACAAATGAAAATAAAGACACAATTTTCCAAAATTTATGGGATGTAGCAAAAGCAGGTCTACTGGGGTAAGTTTGTAGCAGTACAGGCCTTCTTCAAGAAACAAGAAAAATCTCAAATAAACACCCTAACCTACCATCTAAAGAAATGAGGGAAAAAAAACAAACAAAGTCAGAAAAAGGAAGGAAATAATAAAGATCAGAGTGGAAATAAATAAAAGAGACCAAAAGAAAAGATCAGTGAAACCAAGAGCTAGTTTTTCAAAAAGATAAGCAAAATTAATAAGCTTTTTGCCATGCTTATTGAGAAAAAAAAGAAAGAGGACACAAATAAAATAAGAAATGAAAGAGAATACATTACAACTGATATCACAGAAATACAAACAATCTTAAGAGAGTACTATGAACAGTTATATGCTGACAAATTGGTCGAGCTAGAAGAGATAGATAAATTCCTAGAAACATACAATCTTCCAAGATTGAATCAGGAAGAAATAGATAACCTGAACAAACTGATTACTAGTATTGAAAATGAATCAGTAATTTAAAAAAAACAAACCTCCCAACAAAGAAAAGTCCAGGACTAGATAGCTTCACAGGGGAATTCTACCAAACATATACAGAAGAGTTCATACCTATCCATCTTATACTGTTCCAAAAATTAAAGAAGAAGGAACACTCCTAAATTCATTCTGTGAGGCCACAGTCACCCTGATACCAAAATTAGATAACAATACTACCCTAAAAATTACAGGGCAACATTTCTGAAGAACAAAGATGCAAAAACCTTCAACAAAATATCAGCAAACCAAATTCAACAGTATATAAAAAGAATCATACACCTTGATCAAGTGGGATTTATTCCAGGGATGCAAGGATGGTTCAGTATCCACAAATCAGTCAATGTGATATACCACATTAACAAAAGGAAGGATAAAAATCACATGATCACTTAGATAGATGCAGAAAAAGCATCTGACAAAATTCAACACCCATTCATGATAAAAAAAACTCTCAACATAGTTGGTATAAAAGAACATATATCAAAATAATAAGGGCCATTTATGACAAACCCACAGCTAACAAACAACATACTCAATGGGGAAAATCTGAAAGTTTTTCCTCTAAAATCAGGAACAAGACAAACATGTCCATTCTCACTATTTCTATTTAACACAACATTGGAAGTCCTAACCACAGCAATCAGATAATAAAAATTTTAAAAGGGAAGAGGTAAAACTGTCACTATTTGCAGATGATACAATGCTATATATAGAAAGCCCTAAATTCTCCACCAAAAAACTATTAAAACTAATAAATGAATTTAATCAAGTTACATGATATAAGATCAATATACAGAGATCTGCTTCTTTTCTATACATCAATAATAAACTATCAGAAAGGGAATACAAGAAAGAATCCCATTTACAATCATATCAAAAAGAATAAAATACCTAGGAATAAATTTAACCAAGGAGATGAAAGGCCCATACTTAGAAAACTATAACACACTGATGAAGGAAACTGAAGATGATACAAAGATATGGAAAGATATCCTGTGTTCATGGATTGGAAGAACTAATATTGTTAAAATGTCCATACTACCCAAAGCAATTTACAGATTTAATGCAATCCCTATCAAAATACCCATGACATTTTTCACAGAACTAAAACAAATGATCCTAAGATTCATATGGAACTTCCAAAGACCCCTAATATCCAAAGCAATCTTTAGGGGGAAAAAGAATCCCAAAGCTGGAGGTATAATCCTCTCTGACTTCAGAATATACTACAAAGCTACAGTAAGCAAAACAGAATGTTACAAAAAACAGACACATAGATCAATGAAACAGAATAGAGAGTCCAGAAATAAACTCACGCACACATGGATCAGTTAATCTACAAAGGAGGCAAAAATATACAATGGGAAAAGTCAGTCTCTTCAATAAGTGGTGTTGGGAAAACTGAACAGCTACCTGTAAAAAGATGAAATTAGAACATTTGTCACACCACATACAAAAATAAATTCAAAATGGATTAAAAACTTAAATGTAAGATTGAAAACTATAAAACTCCAAGAAAAAAACATAGGCAATACACTCTTTCACATAAGTGTTACCAATATTTTTGGACCTGTTTCTTTAGGCAAGGGAAGCAAAAGCAACAATATTAAAGGCTTTTACACAGTGAAGGAAACCAAATACAAAATGAAAAAAATAACCTACTGAATGGGAGAAGATATTTGAAAATGACATGCTGGTAATGGGTTAATATCCAAAATACATAAACAGTTCATACACCTCAATATCTAAAAATCAAACAACCTGGTTAAAAATTTGGCAGAAGACCTGACTAGACATTTTTCCAAAGAAGACATATAGATGGCCAACAGACATATGAAAATATGTTCAACATTGCTAGTCATCAGGGAAATGCAAATCGAAAACACAAGGAGCTATCACTTCACACTGTCAGAATTGCTACTGTAAAAAAGACAACAAATAATAAATGTTGGCAAGGATATAGAGAAAAGGGAACATACACTGTCAGTGGGAATGTAAATTTTTATACTCACTATGGAAAACAGCATGGAGGTTTTTCAAAGAAACTGAAAATAGAACTTCCATATGATCCAGCAATTCCACTGCTGGGTATATATCCAAAGAAAATGAAAACATAAATTCAAAAAGATGTATGCAACCTAATGTTCATAGCATTATTTACAATAGCCAAAATATGGAAGCAACCTAAATGTCCATCAACAGATGAAAGGATAAAGAAGATGTGGGTGGAATACACACACACACACACACACACACACACACACACACAGGAATACTCAGCCATAAAAAAGAATGAAATTCTGCCATTTGCAACAACATGGATGGGCCTGGAAGGTATTGTTCAGTGAGGTAAGTCAGACAGAGAAAGACAAAAACTGTATGTTTTCACTTACATATGGAATCTAAAAAATAAAACAAATGAATGAACAGTACAAAACAGACTCAGAGATACAGAGAACAAACTAGGGGTTACCAGTGGGGAAAGTGGTTGGTGGAGGGTCAAGGAAGGGGAAGGGAATTAAGAGGTACAAACTACAAGGTATAAAAAAAAAATAAGATACAATGATGTAATGTATAACACAGGAAATATAGCCAATATTTTATAATAACTTTAAATGTAGTATAATCTATAAAAATATTGAATCACTATGTTGTATATCTGAAACTAATATAACACTGCAAATCAACTATACTTCAACAAAAAAGTCAAACTTTTATGCTTGTAAGATTTTGCATGCATGGTTCTCTCTATTGATAATAACCGCTTTTACCTGGTAAAACAGCTACTCATCCCTTAAGATCCTTTTCTTCTCAGGAATTTCATTCCCTATAAAGTCCTTCCTAAACTCTTCAGGGAGAATTAATACTTCTATCATTTTAACTTTATAGCACTATAAACACCTTTATAGCATTAAATACATAGCACTGTAGTTATCTCTTTATATTGGTCTCCCCAATTAGACAGTGAACTCTAGAATGGAGATATATCTCTTTATTTTTATATTCCTTTACCTTCCCCAACACTCTACCCTAAAGAAACTGCACAGAATAAGTGTTGTGTCTGTGTATGTGTACACACACACACACACACACACACACTATAAGAAAGGATGAATGGATGAACAAATGAATACAGTTATGATAATAGCTCGTATTTAATTTTTTCAGAAGAGGGAGCAATGAACACTGCATAGGACTAGCTTCTTTATGTCTGAGGGCAAAATAAAGGGGAAATCTTATCTTTGGTCAGAATAACATCTCGATGAAGAGGAAATAGCCCCTGTTTATTGGGCAAATTAAGTGGCTGAAGACTTTTCTGCCCCCCATGAGAGAAAAATGGACACACTCTCACTGAGAAGGGAAACAGAGTGGGAGTTCAAGAAGGAGAATCATGATTCCTGAGGCTTCCCAGCCTGGCAGGAGAATGGGAGTGCTTTCTATCAGTGGACTTTGGGCAAACCAGCTATCCTCTCTGGGCCTCAGTCTCCTCCCTTGTAACATGATAGCGTTGGACTATAGTGATAGTAAAGATGTTCCATCTATGATCATCATACCAGGTTCTGCACAGAGTTCTCAAGCAAGCAGGAGAGTTAATCATCTCTCTTCGCTGCATTAAATTATGAAAGGATAAGGACAACAGAAGATTTCTTAGGAACCAAGAAGGAAAAATGCATAATTTAAAACGAACATTGAAAGAATCAGTAGAAGGTATGGGATAGGGTGTAAAAGAAAAAGCTGGGTAAATAGAAAACATAAAATATGGTATTAGAAATTAACCTAAGTATATCCATTATCAAAATTAATGTAAATGGATTCAATCAATCAAAGGAAAAATGTTCTCAGATTGTAGACTGGAAACCAAACTAGATCCAGACATGCTGTTTATAAGAGATACACCTAAAACATAAAGCATGGAAACCTGAAAGTAAATGAACCATAAAAGACAAACATAACAATAAGAATTAACCAAAGAAAGCACTACAGGGGTTTTAATATCAGTTAAAATAACACAAAAATGCATATTAAGCATAGAGAATCAGTGAGATATAACAACCTATAAGCAACAGAGGCTCGGGATAGGCTAAAAACAAGAAGGCATAATTGATAAATCCACAATCCTACTATGTGATTTTTAAACAAATCTCTCACATAAAATACTAGCTGAAACAAATAAAATATTGGTAAAGATATAAAGTATTTGAATAATACGACTAACAAATATAAATTTTAAGAAATATGTATGTATACATACCCCCACTGTAGCACCTGTAAGCGGACAAAATAGCTCCTACTATTCACTGCCTTGCTTACTCCATGCCAAACACACTGTCTTCTTTGTCCTAAAACATCTCTGTCTTATTCGTACTGTTTCAGAGAACAGGAAAAGAGGAAGAACTGCCCAACTCATTTTATCATCTGATACTAAAACTCAACCAAGGATAACGCAAGACAGAAAAATATGGGCCATTCTCCCTTATGATCACAGATGAGAAAGTTCTATTAAAATATTAGCATACTGTATATTAGCAATTCATTTAAAACTAATCACAAATAGACTTTATTCCAGAAATGCAAGGGTGTTTTAATGTTTGAAAAATCTTTTAATTTAATTCACTTGTTGACATTTGGGGCTGGATAATTCTTTATTGTGGGGGCTGACCTGTGCATATAGGATGTTCAGCAGCATCCCTGGCCTCTACCTACTAGCTGCCAGTAGCACCTTCCTCCCAGCTGTGACAACCGAAAATGTCTCCAGACACTGCCAAATGAAACTGTCCCTGGTTGAGAACCCACTGATGCAGAGGCTGATGAACTGTGTCATGCATTATGTTTCCACTTAATGGGACCTGGGCCAACTATACGGGCCTAATGAAACACTGCCCAGATTGCTATATTTTGCTTCAGATAATATCCATCAAACATACTTTTCACTTATTTTAGAATTCAAAGTTTTATATACCAAAAGAACAATACTAAATCCACTTTATTATTCCTCTGTATAAAATCAAAGTATACCTCCACAGGATGCTGGTTCTAAATTTACTCAATATCTAGTAAACATATAAACTCTATAAGGACAACTTTTTGGTAACTTTTATTGCGACATAATTTTGTTTTATTTATTTATTTATTTTATTGCAGAGTGTCTAGTTTATTATGAAAGCGTTCTCCTAGTATGTACACAGGAACCCAAACTATCAGTTTATCCTACCCCCCCAAAAAAGGCATATCAGCAACAACAGGGTTCCTTCATGGTACCTAGAAGAATTGAACTGCTGGGGTAAAAACATCATCGATGCCCCCTGTGTTGTGTACTTTACATACTCTGAGGCAGTGTGATAAAGCTCTCAACACAGCAGCCTATCCAGGTAAGGTCATCCACCAAATGCATTCTCCCAGGGCTAAGAGAGAATCTCACTACACACGAAGATACTAAGACCCAAACTCCAAAAGCCAGAGCTAGGGTCCAGGGCACTGGTTCTTCTACAGCACCAGTAGGACACATCAGAGCGACTGGGAAGCTTTCAACACTACACCTAATCTCTTCATGACTTTTTTTTTTCTTAGTGGTAGGACGGGAATAAAACACAGACGTACTAGAGCATGGACCTGAGGATATGGGGAGGGGGAAGGGTAAGCTGGGACGAAGTGAGAGAGTGGCATGGACATATATACACTACCGAACGTAAAATAGATAGCTAGTGGGAAGCAGCCGCATGGCACAGGGAGATCAGCTCGGTGCTTTGTGACCACCTAGAGGGTTGGGATAGGGAGGGTGGGAGGGAGGGAGATGCAAGAGAGAAGAGATATGGGAACATATGTATATGTACAACTGATTCACTTTGTTGTAAAGCAGAAACTAATACACCATTGTAAAATAGTTATACTCCAATAAAGATGTTATAAAAACAAACAAACAAACAAAAAACACTACACCTATAGGGCCCCACTCAGAGTCAGAGGGTTTGGGGACACCTGTGACTGGATGCAGAGGAGTGAATGCTCAGAGAGCAGGGATGCAGGAGGTCGTCATTCCTTGCCCTCCTTTTTTCATAGTTGTATATAACCAGATACATATAAAAACACACAGTTCACTTTTATTTATAATCAAATGGGCACTATACTTTCAAGTGCCTAATTCCCACTTTAAAACTTCATGCTGGATGCTGGTGGCGGGCCAAGATATTACTTTTTTATGCATTAAATCCCACATTGGGCTTCAGGAGATAGATGGTAAGAGAGAATAACTCACTGTCATCCCCCTTTGCCATGAGACCGGTAGCTCTGGTCTGCCAGGTATTGATAAAATAAGAGAAGGCAGCAAATTGGTAGACAAAAATCTAATGGGAGAGATGCCTGGCTGAAATACCGGACTCTACCCCAGAGGGAAACTGGCCTCTCTTAATCTAGAGCTATACTCGGACCAGCATGGACAGCACCTAACCAACCATCTGTTACAATGGAAAGCATCAACTGACACCTGTCCTTAGAAGCAAAATTAGGTGGCGGTGAAAGTTTTCTTTGCACAACAAAAGTGGGCGTGTATACAGTGTATACAGCTTGTCCTCCACCAAGGCTAAGTTGAGGGGACTTGAGTATCAAGGACAAAGGATTTAAGCCAATGATTAGGTGCTGCTGGGACTGGAATAAGAGGTGTTACTAGGCGTTCCCTATAACAAAAAGGGGTCTAGAGCTTGGTACGGTTACGACAAAGGTCTTCTTTTTCTTAACAGCTCAGCCAGCTTTTCCCTGATGTGCTGCACAGAAATCTCATCTCATTACAGCTTTGCTCACTTCAGTGCTTCCTGGTAGATCTCTTCTGCTTGTGCATATCGTGCTCTGTGTGCCAGGGCTGCAGCCAGATGACTGAGCAGCGCGTGGAGCTCAGGGTGCTCCGCCTGTCTCGCCAGGTCTGACGCCCTCTGTGCGTGAACACAGGCCTCGTCAGAGCGGCCCTGTGCATCCAGGGTGATGGCCAGGTCACTCGGCAGCATGATGGTTTGTGGGTGTCTTTCTCCTAGTATTTCTTCAGAGATCTGTAAAGCTTCTTCATACATCCTTTGTGCCTGTGATGGCTGCTTGGAGAACAGAAGGTAGTGGGCATAGATGTCTAGGAACATGCCCAAGAGGAGGTGGGTGTTGGCTTTCTCTTCCACTGACAAAGTGTCTTCTGATAATTCCTTTTCTTTCAATTTTTTCCTCTAGAGCTGAAATGAAGAATTACAGCCGGCAAGAGCCAGTTCCTGTCTATTCTGAGCAGTATAAATAGTGGCCAGCTTTAGAGAGATTTCTATTATTGCATTGTCTTCCTGTTGCATGGCCCCTCCAAGCAAGTAACTCATCGTTGCTCTAAAAAGTTTTTCCGCATTTTCAAGCTGACCCTGTATAAATGATACATTGGCCATCAAATCATAAGTGTAAGCGATGGCCTTCTTGTTACCACTCTTATAGGCAAGATGAAGAGTATCATGCAAAATTAGCTTCGCTTCTTCTGGCTCATCTTTCATGATGCAAAACTGCCAGCCGCAGCAGTTGTGAAATTGTGAAATTTTCTGTTCTACTTCTGTGAAAAATGCCATTGGTAGTTTGATAGGGATTGCATTGAATCTCTAGATTGCTTCGGGTAGTACAGTCATTTTCACAATGACTTGGATTCTTCCAATCCAAGAATGTGGTGTATCTCTCCATCCGTTTGTATCATCTTTAATTTCTTTCATCAGTGTCATAGTTTTCTGCACACAGGTCTTTTGTTTCCTTAGGTAGGTTTATTCCTAGATATTTTATTCTTTTTGTTGCAATGGTAAATGGGAGTGTTTCTTTAATGTCTCTTTCAGATTCTTCATCATTACTGTACAGGAATGTAAGAGATTTCTGTGCATTAATTTTATATCCTGTCACTTTACCAAATTCGTTGATTAGCTCTAGTAGTTTTCTGGTAGCATCTTTAGGATTCTCTATGTATAGTATCATGTCATCTGCAAATAGTGACAGCTTTACTTCTTCTTTTCCGATTTGGATTCCTTTTATTTCTTTTTCTTCTCTGATTGCTGTGGCTAAAACTTCCAAAACTATGTTGAATAATAGTGGTGAGAGTGGACAACCTTGTCTTGTTCCTGATCTTAGTGGAAATGCTTTCAGTTTTTCACCATTCAGAATGATGTTGGCTGTGGGTTTGTCATATATGGCCTTTATTATGTTGAGGAAAGTTCCCTCTATGACTACTTTCTGGAGGGTTTTTATCATAAATGGGTGCTGAATTTTGTAGAAAGCTTTTTCTGCATCTATTGAGATGATCATATGGTTTTTATCCTTCCATTTGTTAATATGGTGTATCACATTGATTGATTTGCATATATTGAAGAATCCTTGCATTCCTGGGATAAACCCCACTTGATCATGGTGTATGTTCCTTTTTATGTGCTGTTGGATTCTGTTTGCTAGTATTTTGTTGAGGATTTTTGCATCCATGTTCATCAGTAATATTGGCCTGTAGTTTTCTTTTTTTCTGACATCTTTGTCTGATTTTGATATCAGGGTGATAGTGGCCTCATAGAATGAGTTTGGGAGTGTTCCTCCCTCTGCTATATTTTGGAAGAGTTTGAGAAGGATAGGTGTTAGCTCTTCTCTAAATGTTTGATAGAATTCGCCTGTGAAGCCGTCTGGTCCTGGACTTTTGTTTGTTGGAAGATTTTTAACCACAGTCTCAATTTCAGTGCTTGTGATAGGTCTGTTCATATTTTCTATTTCCTCCCGGTTCAGTCTTGGCAGGTTGTGCTTTTCTAAGAATTTGTCCATTTCTTCCAGGATGTCCTTTTTATTGGCATACAGTTCCTTGTAGTAATCTCCCATGATCCTTGTATTTCTGCAGTGTCAGTTGTTACTTCCCCTTTTTCATTTCTAATTCTATTGATTTGAGTCTTCTCCCTTTTTTTCTAGATGAGTTTGGCTAATGGTTCATCAATTTTGTTTATCTTCTCAAAGAACCAGCTTTTAATTTTACTGATCATTGCTATCGTTTCCTTCATTTCTTTTTCATTTATTTCTGATCTGATCTTTATGATTTCTTTCCTTCTGCTAACTTTGGAGTTTTTTTGTTCTTCTTTCTCTAATGCTTTAAGTGTAAGGTTAGGTTGTTTATTTGAGATGTTTCTTGTTTCTTAAGGTAGGATTGTATTGCTATAAACTTCCCTCTTAGAACTGCTTTTGCTGCATCCCATAGGTTTTGGGTCGTCGTGTTTTCCTTGTCATTTGTTTCTAGGTATTTTTTGATTTTCTCTTTGATTTCTTCAGTGATCTCTTGGTTATTAAGTAGTGCATTGTTTAGCCTCCATATGTTTGTATTTTTTACAGATTTTTTCCTGTAATTGATATCTAGTCTCATAGCGTTGTGGTCAGAAAAGATACTTGATACTATTTCAATTTTCTTAAATTTACCAAGGTTTGATTTGTGACCCAAGATATGGTCTATCCTGGAGAATGTTCCATGAGCAGTTGAGAAGAAAGTGCGTTCTATTGTTTTTGGATGGGATGTCCTATAAATATCAACTAAGTCCATCTTGTTTAATGTATCATTTAAAGCTTGTGTTTCCTTATTTATTTTCATTTTGGATGATGTGTCCATTGGTGAAAGCGGGGTGTTAAAGTCCCCTACTATGACTGTGTTACTGTCAATTTCCCCTTTTATGGCTGTTAGCATTTGCCTTATGTATGGAGGTGCTCCTATGTTGGGTGCATAAATATTTACAATTGTTATATCTTCTTCTTGGATTCATCCCTTGAACATTATGTAGTGTCCTTCTTTGCCTCTTATAATAGTCTTTGTTTTAAAGTCTATTTTGTCTGATATGAGAATTGCTACTCTAGCTTTCTTTTGATTTCCATTTGCATGGAATATCATTTTCCATCTCCTCACTTTCAGTCTGGCTGTGTCCATAGGTCTGAAGTGGGTCTGTCATAGCATATATGTGGGTGTTGTTTTTGTATCCATTCAGCCAGTTTATGTCTTTCGGTTGGAGCATTTATTCCATTTACATTTAAGGTAATTATCGATATGTATGTTCCTATTACCATTTTCTTAATTGTTTCGGGTTTGTTATTGTAGGTCTTTTCCTTCTCTTATGTTTCCTGCCTAGAGAAGTTCCTTTAGCATTTGTTGTAAAGCTGGTTTGGTGGTGCTGAATTCTCTTAGCTTTTCCTTGTCTGTGAAGATTTTAATTTCTCCATTGAATCTGAATGAGATCCTTGGTGGGTAGAGTAATCTTGGTTGTAGGTTTTTCCCTTTCATCACTTTAAATATATTGTGCCACTCCCTTCTGGCTTGCAGAGTTTCTATTGAAAGATCAGCTGTTAACCTTATGGGGATTCCCTTGTATGTTATTTGTTGTTTTTCCCTTGCTGCTTTTAATATTTTCTCTTTGTGTTTAATTTTTGAGAGTTTGATTAATATGTGTCTTGGCTGTTTCTCTTTGGACTTATCCGGTATGGGACTCTCTGCCCTTCCTGGACTTGACTATTTCCTTTCCCATATTAGGGAAATTTTCAACTATAATCTTCAAATATTTTCTCAGTCTCTTTCTTTTTCTCTTCTTCTTCTGGGACCCCTATAATTCGAATGTGCTGCGTTTAATGTTGTCCCAGAGGTCTCTAAGACTGCCCTGAATTCTTTTCATTCTTTTTTCTTTATTCTGCTCTGTGGTAGTTATTTCCACTATTTTATCTTCCAGGTCACTTATCCATTCTTCTGCCTCAGTATTGTACTACTGATTCCTTCTAGAGAATATTTAATTTCATATATTGTGTTGTTCATCATTGTCTGTTTCCTCTTTAGTTCTTCTAGGTCCTTATTAAACATTTCCTGTATTTTCTCCATTCTATTTCCAAGAGTTTGAATCATCTTTACTATCATTACTCTGAATTCTTTTTCAGGTGACTGCCTATTTCCTCTTCATTTGTTTGGTCAGGTGGGTTTATACCTTGCTCCTTCATCTGCTGTGTGTTTCTCTGCTTCTCATTTTGCTTAACTTGCTGTGTTTGGGGTCTCCTTTTCACAGGCTGCAGGTTCATAGTTCCCATTGTTTTTGGTGTCTGCCCCCAGTGGCTAAGGTTGGTTCAGTGGGTTGTGTAGGCTTCCTAGTGGAGGGAACTAGTGCCTGTGTTCTGGTGGATGAGGCTGGATCTTGTCTTTCTCATGGGCAGGACCGTGTCTGGTGGTATGTTTTGCAGTGTCTGTGACCTTATTATGATTTTAGGCAGCCTCTCTGCTAATTGGTGGGGCTGTGTTCTTGTCTTGCTAGTTGTCTGGCATGGGGTGTCCAGCACTGGAGCTTCCTGGTTGTTGAGAGGAGCTGGGTCTTAGCGTTGAGATAGAGATCCCTGGGAGAGCTTTTGCTGTGTGATATTACGTGGAGCCAGGAGGTCTCTGGTGGACCAATGTCCTGAACTCGGCTCTCCCACCTCAGAGGCACAGGCCTGACACCCGGCCGGAGCACCAAGACCCTGTCAGTCACACGGCTTTTGGGAAGTCTGAGGTCTTCTGCCAGCATTCGGTAGTTGTTCTGTAGGAGTTGTTCCACATGTAGTTGTATTTCTGATGTATTTGTGTGGAGGAAGGTGATCTCCACCTCTTACTCCTCCGCCATCTTGAAGATCTCTCCAACAAAACTGACAGTGTGACTTGCTCAGGTATGTTGTTCATTCTGTGGCTTCCGTTGTTCAGGTCCAGAGTCAGTCATTTGTTAGCAACACATACATATCTTCAAAGGCAATGCTGCTCCAGGGACCAGTGCAAAGCAGTCACTGGGCGCTCAGACCTTGTGTTGGGGAGGCTGGTCTGCTTCTCCTGGAGCTTCGGCCTCAGAGGCAGGCATCTGAGGTAGCGCTTAGCTAGACTTGCTGCCTGGTGGGCACCGTCTCTGGCTTTCTCTCCCTACCTGGCTCTCACTGGGGCGTCATCTTTTTTTTTTTTAATCATAGAATCTTAATGCTGATACAGAGGACCTTGGAGATGATATTGTTAAATCTCCTTATTTTACAAAAAGGCAAGAAAGAGGTGAAATATCACAGAAATATTTAGTGGAAAATCTCGAACTTGAATATAGTTTTCAGGATTTCAAGACAAGAGCTAATTTAAACATGCCACTTACAATGGTAATATTAACAGATTAGTCCACCAAAAAAAAAAAAAAAGCTATTTCGCCCACAGTATGGCTAAAACATCTAGCAATGAACAATCAGTAGGGAACAACAGCATTGCAGTAATCATTATTAGAGTAACCCGAAAGTTATTATGTTGAAAAGAAGTTTATTTAAATAATACTGGGCTAGGTTAACTAAAAAGTGATGGGAAGGTCCATTAATAATTTCTGTGGGGATTCTTAAAGGAAACTGAAAAGCTCTTAAGAGGCTGGTGATCCTGGTTCTTTAATGTCTAACTTCACCATACAACTTAGGAATTTCCTTTCCATAACAGGTCTATACCAAAAATATGATTCAAACTTATCAGGCATAACTAAGGTTGTTTGGGACCTCTCCATTAACTGTCAAGTCCTTAAGTTAAGATTTGTAAATCTGCCCTGAGAATGCTAGAAGAGACATGCTCTGTATTAGAGATGATGCAACAAACAGACTGCTAAATTTTATTCTCTTGAAATAGAAATTACATATATAATTCTGTAATTTCCCTCATTTCATAAATTTTCCTCAATTTTTCAAGGTTGTTTCCTTTAATATCAAATCTAAGCAGCTGGATTTACATGCAGAAAACCATCGGTGATACTCATGCCTCCTCCATCTTTACCTGTCTGGTGTGATCAACTCCTGGATCTCCCATGATCTGAGGCCTTTTCCTGTTCTCTTTCCCATCTTCCTCCTCTAATTAGACTTGAGGCTGAAAACAGGATGATTAACCCTCTCACGACCATGCTGATGTTTCTCATACTAAATTAGGCAGATTTTTCTTAAGTAGGAAGTAGATTCTCAGTTATAAACGTCAAGGATTGTCTTACAGTTAACAATTCAAGGAAACTACCAATTAGCTATTTTAAGTCTTCACTACAAAGGGATAGAATTTCCATATATAGTTACCACTGGAAAGATGTATTTCATAAAGGCAGCATTGCGAAGATGAAAGGAGATATTTTTATTCTCTTTAAAGTTGAAAACACAAAACGATCCAGATAGCTTTTTCAGCAGTTACAAATAGAGTGTGTTATTTTTCAAACTCTATTAAAGTCAATTACTTTGTAAGCCTGCGAGTCAGAATTTTCCATGATAATGAATTAAATGGGCGAAGCAATACCGTACATACCCTGAGTGGCTGTTGGGGGTAGTTGGAGACTACTGTCTAGCTTCTCCCAAAGGTAAGTTGGTCGAGGAGTGCCTTCCTCTGAGCTACAGAGCAGGATGACATCGCTGCCGATATCCTGGGGTCCTTGGATTTGGCAGTGTGGGGCAGAAGGAGGAACTATAATAGGAAGGGTAAGCAATAAAGAATACATTTACCATGAGTCAAATGATGACCGAGGAGACATCCACATTCAGCACTAGAACCTCAGGGAACACTGTTTTGGGGACACATACCAGAAGACTACCTCATGAGCAAAGCCAGTGAATGGTATGTATGACGCACAGGTTTGGCCATAGGTGCAGGGCCTACAACTTCAGCTGGCAGGGAGCAAATATGTATAAGGGGCAACACCCTCTGATTATATTTTTAAGATAGCTTATGGTTTTAGTTTCACTCTTCTTCCTCCAAAGAAGTATTCAAAGAATTCTTAAGATCCTTCATGTCAACATATTGCTTTTAAAAGCATTACTGAATACACACATGTTCAGAGCAGCACTATTCACAATAGCTAAAAGTTGGAAACAACCCAAGTGTCCATAGAGGGATGGAAGGATAAACAAAATATAGTGTATAGGGCTTCCCTGGTGGCGCAGTGGTTGAGAGCCCGCCTGCCGATGCAGGGGACACGGGTTCGTGCCCTGGTCCGGGAAGATCCCACGTGCCGCGGAGCGGCTGGGCCCGTGAGCCATGGCCGCTGAGCCTGCGTGTCCGGAGCCTGTGCTTCGCAACGGGAGAGGCCACAACAGTGAGAGGCCCGCATATCACACACACACAAAAATATATATATATATAGTGTATACATACAATGGAATATTATTTAACCTTGATAAGTAAGGAAATTCTCACACATGCTACAACATGGATGAACCTTGAGAACATGCTAAGTGAAATAATTCAGTTATAAGACAAATAATGTATGATTCCACTTATATGCAGCACCTAGGGTACTCAAATTCATAGAAAAAGAAAATAGAACAGTGGTTTCCAGCTGCTGAGAGGAGGGAGAAATGTCATTTAATGAGCAGTTTTATTTTTGCAAGTTGAAGAAAGTTCCGGAGATTGGTTGCACAACAATGTGAATATACTAAACTGTTCACTTAAAAATTGGCTAAGATGGTAAATTTTGTTATATTTTACCACAATTAAAATTTTTTAATTGATGAAAGAGCCTCCTTGTAAAGAAGATATTTCAAGGAAGAGCATCCACTTACCCTGCCAGCTACTCTCGGCTAAGACCACCTTACCATAATTCTTTGTTACTTTACAAACAAAACCAGACACACCAACATTGTACCAACTTCTGATTTATGGTGGGAGGAGTCAGAGCAAAGTTCAAGTATATCTACTACTTGATAGTAATGCAATGGACATTTTATAATCATTAAGACAGATAAGGACACAAAGGATGTGAAACAAAAAATTACAAAAAACCAAAGAATACTAAAGGAAGAAGGTGATAGTTTGTAGTGAAAAAGCAAGCAAAAAAAATATAAACTAAGCCCATGGCTTGGATTCTCATATTGGGTAATGCATACAGTAGAGTTTAAATACAAGTGATGATGCACTTGTAATGCTAATGACTTTTTAATAAATGTGTTCAACCTTGCAAAAATGAATGAATGAGTGGAAAATGAATGCACTACACAGAGGAACCAGCAAAGAAAATGGGTGAGGGAAGAGAGAACAATGAAAGGGTTAGGTAGAAAGACTGAAAAATCTCAGGGAATCTTAACTGCTGTGATGGGATAAAGCAATCTCAATTTACTGCTTTAAACATTGCCACCATGAGGCTTTGAGGGGAAAGCCAAAATAATTATTTGAAGGTAGTACTAACTAGAAGATAAATTACAGCGTTTTTTTCTTCCTTGAAAAAATGAAAAATAAATGTGGATCATGTGGGAAGCTCACTACCTAAACTACAGGTGTAAGCATCAAAATAATGTTAAATTCCAATAGTACTCTGTATTCAGTATTCAGAGTGCTTTAAAGTCTATATAATTTTAATATATTTGAATGAATAATAGTTCTAGGACAGAAATCTCCCAATTGTCCTTGGTTTTCTTATTCTGTTTGAAGACTGGGAGAACAAGGCGCCAGGGCTATAGCATTTTCTTGCCCAAAGAAGGAAAATGGCAAGAACCCCCAACACTGGTATCTTCAAGTGACTCAACAGTGGAAGGGAAAAGGGGGAGAATGTACCAAGAAATCCTGGAGTCGATTCTGAGACTTCAGTAGGATGGAGGACAGTCCAGAGCATCAGGCTTCTCTAAACACTTCTCATCCTCCCCAGGTGAACTGAATTTAGCCACTTCTACCACAAGTACCCATTTAGGAGGCAGCGCTTTATTTCAGAAGCAGTGCAAGTGAGAAATAAAACGTGCTCAGAATGAATTTAATTTAGCATGAGATAGTCTATCTGTATGGTATAATAGAAAGAATACTGGTTTGAGTACAGAGACCTAAATTTTAAGCTACACTTTATTGTTGTTCATGGTCTATAAAACCTTGGAAAAGACTCTAAATCTATCTGATCTCGGTATTAAGACCAAACTGATCATACAATTTCTCATTCAAACAAGGATACTTTTGAGAGTAAAAGGAAGTATTATTAAAATTCTTCCAGGACAAGAGACGAAAGCTTAGAACTGTCGGGGGCCTACTCAGCATTACAAAGATATGAGGTAGTAGTAAATTTATTCTCACGTGTGCTAAAACCCCTGCTCCCTGCTTATAATCAATTGTTCTTGATTTAATTTGCTCTCAACAATAAATCCTATCCTATAAAATCTTAGGACAAGTGAGAGGCCACTTTTGATGGTATTTTATACCACCTTTCTCCACCTTGAGGAAAAGTCATTTAACAAGTAAGCTTTCGAGAGCCACCTGAAACGGAGTTATGGGTGGGGAGACTATGTGGAAGAAGCATGGAGAAGCAGAGTCCAGATGGAGCCGAAAGGAGAGAGGACAGGAAAAGGACACAAGCAGAAAGAGAGTACAGAAAAACTGGCAGAGGTAAATACGCTTGAGAGTAAATTTGTAAGTAAAGCCCAGGTAAGTAAGACATTGCAACATTTCCTGTCACTCACCTAAAACTGTGAGACCGGTGACCCCAATATTCCTGCCCCCTCTATCTGGAAGGTTGTTAACCAAACACTGGTAGGTGCCTGTATCTGATAGCTGGGTGTTGTTAATGAAGATAGAGACATTGGTGGCTGGCATGGTGCCTGTAAATCCTACCCTACCATGGAACCGGGGGGCACCGTCAATCATCTGTCCACTTTGATACAGAATGACCTGCAAAGGAAAGCAAAAGAAATAAATTGGCCACTGCATCTCCTTCTAGACACATAACAATAACTATCTGGTAAACAGCAGACTACACCAAACATTGGAAAATTCTATTTCTAATATTAGAGTTGTCACCAACTTGTTTTTTTAATTATTTGTTGGGCTTTCTTTTTTCTTTTTCATTTTATTTTATTTTATTAACATCTCTATTGGGTATAATTGCTTTACAATGTTCTGTTAGTTTCTGCTGCATAACAAAGTGACTTAGCTATATGTATACATATATCCCCATATCCCCTCCCTCCCACCCTCCCTATCCCACCCCTCTAGGTCACCACCTTTGTACTACAGCACCTATCTGTAGATAACAGGGATTCTAAATTCTTACATACCAAACTGGAATAACATCGTATCCTTACCTAACTCAACAGAATATAGAAAGTGCATTTTATGATACCTTACTATTAGTTCATAAACACTTTTACCAGTGCAAAAAATTAATTCCAGAAAAAATGTTAAAAAAATTAACACTGCCATTCTCATGCTTACTAGGTCACAAAATGATAGCTCACAGTTATAGACTGAATATAAGTGAACGCCATAAAAGGGAAGAAGAGTTATGAGTCCATGATTGCTTATCTATGTCAATTTCCTTACCAAAGTTAACTCTTCATGGGAGAGGATTCAGGGTGGTACCGCAAAAAGCCCTTTGGGCTGAGAGTGAGATACCTGGTTTTATCTTAGCTCTACCTTAAATGTCTGGCAGACTGTGGTCAAGTCTTTTGTTGCCTCTATCACTGACTCCTAAAATGATGAAGTTGAACAAAATGATCTCAAAGGCTCAGTCTAATTATTAAAGTTCCATGGATTAAGGAAACAGAAGAGGTTACTGTTAAATATATCAATTTAAATTTCCTATCAGAAAGCTTAGCTTATCAAATATTTTTAGATAGTAAAAAGCTTACTGAAGCCGAAAAGCTTCATAACAGAAATAAGTTAATTTGGGGAATGAAGGTATAGTCATGGTCACAATTCACTAATTTTCCGAGGATTATTTTCTGCAGTGGGTATCGCATATTATGGGATCTTTTACCTATAACTGATACACCTTATTAGATAGTAGCTTCTATTTTCACGTACCCTAATTTATTTGAGACTCTTGAAAGAGATCTAGTGTGTCTGGCTTTGTTTATTTTAAAATACTTGTGCAATTAACCAAAAAAATCAAGTACTACTACCTAATGTTACTTCCTTAATATTATCACTATCTTTATTTATTTTTAACTAACTTATTTTTATTTTTGGCTGCATTGGGTCTTCGTTGCTGCGCGTGGGCTACTCTTCGTTGTGGTGCACGGGCTTCTCATTGTGGTGGCTTCTCTTGTTGCAGAGCATGGGCTCTAGGCGCGCAGGCTTCAGTAGTTGTGGCTTGCGGGCTCTAGAGTGCAGGCTCAGTAGTTGTGGTGCATGTGCTTCTCAACGTGGTGGCTTCTCTGTTGCAGAGCGTGGGCTATAGGCGCACGGGCTTCAGTAGTTGTGGCAAGTAGGCTCAGTAGTTGTGGCTCATGGGCTCTAGAGCACAGGCTCAGTAGTTGTGGTGCACGGGCTTAGCTGCTTCGCAGCAGGTGGGATCTTCCCGGATCAGGGTTCGAACCCGTGTCCCTGCATTGGCAGGCGGATTCTTAACCACTGCGCCACCAGGGAAGCCCTATCTCTATCTTTAAAAAGTACTCTCTCATCCACCTATGTTAGTGCTAGTCCCTCCCTGTCAAAATATACTTTGCTTTTGCTGTCCCGGTATTTCCAGTCAGCAATGTGTTTTGATGAAATTCCAGGTTCCTACATAAAATCCCCAGAAGGGTACCCTTGACATCTCTTAATTTTTTAAAAAAATCTTTTACAAAGAGGATAGCTTATTCTGATAGTTGACTAATAATGCAGGAGTAGGACTTAAAACAGCTTAGGTTCAGCGGAAGTATCACCTTATTCTAGACATCAAATATGTACTCAAGATGCTTTCCTACCCACCTCTTGTGAAAAGATTAAAATTTCAGAGGTAGCACAGGATGGAACAGAAGTACCTGCTCAGGCTGGTTTGCATTGGAGAGAGGAATGACCATCCAAATGACATTGAGGTTAATGAGGGCGGCGCTGGTAGTGAAAGTACAGGGCAGGACTGCTGTCTGACCCCGGGCCACTTGGACACTCCCAGGGCTCTCGGAGACTTCCAGGGAAGCTGCAACACCTACACAAGGAGGAACAAAGAGGTTATGTGATAGACCAAATCTCTTCAGAAAAGGTCTGTGTGTTTTATACTATCAGTAATGTAAGACTGACATGACAGTCTTACTAAGCATCTACTGACCACTCACTGAGTAAAAATAACAAAAATTTTTCAACCTTTTACCTCTTAGAAACTATAAAGGAAAAATATTAGAAGACACTTATTCTATTTTGTAAGACACAATCTGACATTTGCCAGATTCAAATACAGATTGGGAGAGTTCAACTGACAGGGTCTAAGCAGAGCTTTAATGGGGATGAGGGATAAGAAATAAACTGAAAGTATTTTAAAGAATCATTACACAATAACACACTGTAAAATTAAATGCTTATATATAAATCCAACAAAATATGCTCAGGAAAACTATAAAATGCTGATGAAAGAAATCAAATAAGACTAAATAAATGGATATGCAGTGTTCATGGGTTGGAAGAATCAACACTGTTAAGATGCCAATCCTCTCCAAATAGATCTACAATGGAGAGCAATGCCAATCAAAATCGCAGCACACTTTTTGCAGATATTGACAAGCTAATTCTAAAACACATGTCAAGGCAAAGAACTAGAATAGCCAAAAGAATATTGAAAAACAAGAACAAATTTGGAGACGTTACACTATCTGATTTCAAAATTTGCTATAAATTAGCTATAGCAATCAAGACAGTGTAATACTAGCATAAGGACAGAGCACCAGACAAATGGCACAGGATTGATCATTCTGAAATAAACACTCTTTATTTATGATCAAATGCTTTTCAACAAAGATACAAGACAATTAAACGAGGGAAAAAATAGTCTTTTCAAAAAATGATTCTGAAACAATTCAATATTAATATGCAAAAAATTTAACTCAGACCCTTACCTCACAGCATATACAAAAATTGACTCAAAATGTATCACAGAGCTAAATGTAAGAGCTAAAACTATTAAACTTCTAGAAATAAATATAGAAGAAAACCTTTGCGGCCTTGGATTAGTCAAAGTGGTCTTAGTTACGTCACCAGGACCATAAACTGTAAAAGAAAACAATAAACTGGACTTGATTAAAATTTTTTAAAACTTCTGTGATTCAAAAGACTTAATTAAAAAAAGTAAAAGCCGAGGTACAGACTGGGAAAAAATATTTGTAACTTACATATCTGATAAAGGACTCGTATACAGAATATACAAAGAACGATTACAACTCAATAATAAAAAGACAAACAACCTAATATTAAATGGGCAAAACATGTGAGTATGTATTTCAAGAAAGGTTAATAACAAGCACATGGAAAGCTGTTCAACATTATTATTCACTATGAAACTGCATATTAAAACCACAATAAGGTATCATCACACATCCAGTGGAATGGTTATAATCAAGACAAAACCACATGCTGAACAAGGATGTAGAGAAACTGGAATCGTCCTCATTCACTGCTGGTGGAAACGTAAAATTGTACAGTCACTTTGGAAAATAGTTTCAGTTTCTTAAAAAGTTTAACACAAACATGGAACAAACTTACCATATAACCCAGAAATTCCATTCCTATGAATCTACCCAAGTAAAATGAAAATATATGTCCACACAAAGACCATGAATGCTTATAACAGCATTATTGATATCATACCTCCAAATGGAAATAATACAAATATCCATCAGCTGATGAATGGATAAACAAAATGTGGTATATCCATGCAATGAAATACCATTCAGAAATAAAAAGCAACAAGCTACTGATACATATTACAACATAGATGAGCCTCTCAAAAACATTTTGCTAAGTGAAAGAAGGCAGATTCAAAAGCCTACATACTGTATTATTCCATTTATATGAAACGTCCAGAAAAGGCAAATCTATAGAGACAGGAAGCAAATCAGTGGCTGCATGGGGCAAGAGGGAAGGGAAAAGGAATTGATGCATATAGGTTCAATGGAACTTTCTAGGGCAATGGAAAACTTCTAAAACTGTATTGTTTTGATGGTTGTATAAATTTACTAAAAGTAATTGAATTTTATACTTTTTTTAAAAAATAAATTTATTTATTTATTTTTGGCTGCGTTGGGTGTCCGTTGCTGCGCGCGGGCTTTTCTCTAGTTGCGGTGAGCGGGGGCTACTCTTCGTTGCGGTGTGCAGACTTCTCATTGCAGTGGCTTCTCATGTTGCGGAGCACGGGCTCTAGGCACGTGGGCTTCAGTAGCTGTGGCATGCAGGCTTCAGTAGTTGTAGCTCGTGGGCTCTAGAGCACAGGCTCAGTAGTTGTGGTGCATGGGCTTAATTGATCTGCGGCATGTGGGATCTTCCCAGACCAGGGCTTGAACCCGTGTCCCCTGCATTGACAGGCGGATTCTTAACCGCTGCGCCACCAGGGAGGCCTGAATTTTATACTTTAAATGGGTGAGTTCTTTGGAATGTAAATTATACTTCAATATTGCTATTAAAATTCAAAAAAAAGAAAACAGTAACTTACCAGAGCTAACTCCTGACAAGTCAAAATCAACTGTTATCTTTTCTGAAAAGAATGCCTGCCCCCTGGGACTACAGTACAATATGGGAATAACAGGAGATTAAAACAGGTCAGGGGGATCCAATAAAGAAGCTATTCTAACTATGAAAAATACATTAAGTCCATGGCAGTATCTCAAACTGTTTTCTTTTGAAGTGACAGTACCTCAGTTTGCCCAAAAAAGTAACACAATAACATACTGTTATGATTACAATTTGTTTAAAAAATAAACATACATAACACCTTCCTTCCATAAAACTTTGCGTTCTTCACATATAGTCCAATGACGCTCTTAGGAGTTAAATTTACAGGATAAAATGTTTCATAAAATGAGCCATCTGTGGTAGAATATAAAGTACTTGATAACATCAGGAAAAGTAGCTAAGTTAAATAACATTAGGGAAAGTCTCTAAGTTTTAAAAAGGAAAGTTGAATGAACCTCAGGTGCTAAGAGGCAGAAAGTGGAGGTTACTTGAACATGGAACAGGCAATGGCAGGAACAAGTCACCTCATGGGTAGAAGTGGGTTAACGGAGGATATTTGTTATGATCATTATGATAAATGCAATGGAGATTTTAAAAAGTAAGTGTGGAAACCAAACTGGCACAAAATCTCCATCACTTCATTCTTCAGATAATACTCCAAGGAAGAAGTGTAGGGAATATGCCGCCCCTTAAACTAACTATACAGGATAATATATACCCATCACCCTTAATTTACTAATTTTAAGCTGAACTCGCACAATCTTTGATACAAATTTTAAAAAGAAAAAAAGGGCAATATAGACTAAGAATGAAAGATAAAGATGTAGATGGGAAAACTACCAAAATACGATAGGATTCCAGTAAAGGAAGAGTAGATTCACAGGATCGGGGTGGGAGCTGAGGGAAACAGAGCAGGTCTGCTGGCAGGGCAGGCCTCCAGGGTGGCAGAAGCTGTGAAAGACTGACTTTATTTATCTCACATTTTTACATAAGGGTAACCCTGAAATCTCAAGCATTGCAATAGGTACAGAGTAAATACTCTAGATTAGCTGCTTTCAGAACTTGTAAAAGTATGGGTTTGAAGCTGGATAGGTCTAGTTTGAAATCTGGCTCTTTCATCTATTTAACTGTGTGGCCTCAAATAAGTCACTTATTCTCTGATTCCATTGCCTCACCTGTAAAATAGGGCTAATACCATCATCACATCGTTAGAACGGTATGATGAGGGCAATACCAGATGCTGACGGCTGACAGTGACCATTACCACACCACTATCGCTAGCTGACATTTAGGGCACACTGACCACATAGCGAGTCCACATGAAGCACTATATGTAAATATATACATGTACATACATGTATACACACACAAACTCATTTAATACTATAAAGTATCTTATACCTCATATATAATTTCTTATCCATAAGAAATTTAGGCCCAGAGAGAATAAAAACCAGCTATAGGTCACATAGCTCAAGGAAATGGTAAGCTCTGGATTCAAATCCAGACAGTTTATCTACAGAGAACATATACTTGAAGATCACACATAACACACAGAAATCAGTCCATAAGTGTTTGTTTTTATCATCACTACTATATTATACAATCACCAAATTTTAAATTAGTATGAACTTTTACATAAAGCCATCAGATAAAAACTCCCTCAACTTGCTGCTTCCAAGTCAGCTTTGATCTGCCTTACCCTCTTCTTCCTCTCTCCTCTTAGATTAGAGAAGTTCATCTAAGGCCAGCCTCTCAGGTGAGCATAATTTATATTTCATCCTCTTGGCCTCCTTAGTAACCTTATCATAGACTGTCCCCTCTCTTGTAGCCTCAGTCTCTTGCTCTGCACTGGAGACTTCCTGACAGCATTTAAACATACTCAAGTATTTCCACTTAGAACAAAATTCCTCCCTCCCTCCACCCCACAGTTCCCTCCAGGGACTGCCCTCTCTCCAGACTCTTCTACATTTAGTCTTCAATCCACTCCTGCCACCATTACTTCTTAACATAGTTCTCCCTAGGTTTCCCAGAGACCTCCTGATGGCTCCATGAGTCTTGAATTCATTCTTGGACTCTCAGTAGCATCTAGCTGTGATGACCATTCCCCTCTCCTTCTTGAAACACAGCTTTCCCTTAGCTTCAGTGATGTAATTTACTTCTGGTTTTCCTTCCATATCTCTGGATACTTCTCAGTCTCTTCTGCTGTTTCTCCCTTCTCTACCCAGCTATTAAATGTTGGCATTTCTCAATTGGCTGCCTTTTCTTATTCTAAACTCTCTCCCTGCAGACTCTCATTCACTATCATGGGTTCATTTCTCATATACAAGCCAATGGCTTCCAAATTTAACTAACCCAAACCTCTCCTCTTACATACAACTGCATCCTAGACATCTCCACACAGAAATCTCAAAGATACCTCAAGTCAACTTGTCCAAGATCAGACTCTTGATCTTCCCCACCATGCCTGCGTCCCCTGTATATCTGGCTCCTTTTTAGAGTTCCCTGTGCTAGCAAATGGCTCAACTAGCCATCAAGTTGGACAAGTCATAAATTTAGAAATCTTTGATTCCTTCTACTCTCTCATCATCTCCCAAACCCAGTCCACGATCAAATCTGATCCATTTTACCAGTAAAATTTCTCTTGACTACTTCCATCATAGCCTTTGCTCTGTCCTCTGTCTTTCCTCTGATCTTCTCTGTTCCACACCCGATCTTTTACTTAATATGTTACCTCCTACTCATTCTTCATATTAGCTCAAGTGCTACCTTCTCACAGATGAGCATTTCCTGACCCTTCAGCCTAGGTCAGGGTCTCATAAAGCAGTGTTCCTGTTATTCTGAACACTACTCAAACTTGTAATAATACTTTCATCAGTGTGATTACTTAAGATAACATCCTTGGAATACTGTAAGGTACATTAACTCCAGAGTAACTCCATTACTGTAAGCACACAATAAGAACTCAATAAATATATATTGTTTAATTGATCTAATTCAATTTGCACACAAAGATACTAGGGTTCAAAGAGATAGCCTTGCCAAAGGTCTTAAGATTAGGACCTATTTCTTCTGACTTCTGATAGAGTATATTTTCTACTATTCCAAACTCTTCCACAGACCATAACTCTGAAAACAAATGATACGATTACTTGCAGTATGATGAAGGCGAAGAGATATTTCTTTACCAACAGAACCAACACTGAGCAATAACTCAATTTATTTGTAAATATATCTGCTCTACTCTCAGTCTCATGTATACAGAACTTAACATAAAAAGTCTACTTTTTTCTTTAGCTATCAGAATTCTCTATGAAAGATAATTTTGAAAGTCATCCAACACCTTAAAATGTCAGATATAAGATATGAAATATCAAAGTGAGTTTTTTTAAAAGCTATTTTTTATTAGTTATCTATTTTATACATATTTGTGTATATGTGTCAATCCCAATCTCCCAATTCATCCCACCACCACCACCACCATCCCCGGCTTTCTTCCCTTGGTGTCCATACGTTTGTTCTCTACATCTATGTCTCTATTTCTGCCTTGCAAACCAGTTCATCTGTATCATTTTTCTAGATTCCACATATATGTGTCAATATGTGATATTTTTCTATTTCTGACTTACTTCACTCTGTATGACAGTCTCTAGATCCATCCATGTCTCTACAAATGACCCAATTTCATTCCTTTTTATGGCTGAGTAATATTCCATTGTATATATGTACCACATCTTCTTTATCCATTCATCTGCCGATGGGCATTTAGGTTGCTTCCATGACCTGGCTACTGTAAACAGTGTTGCAATGAACATTGGCGTGCGTGTGTCTTTTTGAATTATGGTTTTCTCTGGGTATATGCCCAGTAGTGGGATTGCTGGGTCATATGGCAATTCTATCTTTAGTTTTTTAAGGAACCTCCATACTGTTCTCCATAGTGGCTGTATCAATTTACATTCCCAACAACAGTGCAAGAGGGTTCCCTTTTCTCCACACCCTCTCCAGCATTTGTTGTCTGTAGATTTTCTGATGATGCCCATTCAAAGCAAGTTTGGGTTTTTTTAACATCTTTATTGGAGTATAATTGCTTTACAATGGTGTGTTAGTTTCTGCTTTATAACAAAGTGAATCAGTTATACATATGTCCCCATACCTCTACCCTCCTGCATCTCCCTCCCTCCCACCCTCCCTATCCCCCCGCCTAGGTGATCACAAAGCACGAAGTTGATCTCCCTGGGCTATGCGGCTGCTTCCCACTAGCTATCTATTTTATGTTTGGTAGTGTATATATGTCCATGCCACTCTCTCACTTTGTCACAGCTTACCCTTCCCTCTCCCTGTGTCCTCAAGTCCACTCTCTAGTAGGTCTGCATCTTTATTCCCGTCCTGCCCCTAGGTTCTTCATGACCTTTTTTTTTCTTAGATTCCATATATATGTGTTAGCATATGGTATCTGTTTTTCTCTTCCTGACTTACTTCACTCTGTATGACAGTCTCTAGGTCCATCCACCTCACTACAAATAACTCAGTTTCATTCCTTTTTATGGCTGAGTAATATTCCATTGTATATGTGTGCCATGTCTTCTTTATCCATTCATCTGTCGATGGACACTTCGGTTGCTTCCATGTCCTGGCTATTGTAAATAGAGCTGCAATGAACATTTTGGTACATGACTCTTTTTGAATTATGGTTTTCTCAGGGTATATGCCCAGTAGTGGGATTGCTGGGTCATATGGTAGTTCTATTTTTAGTTTTTTTAAGGAACCTCCATACTATTCCCCATAGTGGCTGTATCAGTTTACATTCCCACCAACAGTGCAGGAGGGTTCCCTTTTCTCCACACCCTCTGCAGCATTTGTTGTTTGTAGATTTTCTGATGATGCCCATTCAAAGCGAGTTTTAAGATCAACTACCCTGAAGGATTTGTAAAAAGACAGCTGAAAACTGGCTATATAACTTTTAGGACTACACAGAGAATAAGTGGGTCAGGCATGAATGTCTGCAAACAGATTTTGTGGAGAGCTGTGGTGTGCTATAAGTTCCATTCCATTCCCACCCAGCAAAAGGGTCTACTTTCCCTGAATATGTCAGGGCAAAGGGCATCTGAGTGGATCACATGTGGGTTCCCTTAGATTCTGTCCCAGAGGGCTGTCTAATGAGACTTCCAGGAGAAAGAAGCTGGAGGCAGACCTCTGGACTAGAGGGTGTGTCACTGGCACTCTGAGAACTACACATATATTTCTGTGTATAAATTGAGATTTTCTTGCTTTGCTTTATTTTTAACCTAAGAATGATCAGAAAAGTTGTGTAACCTGCTTAAATTTTCATCTAGAAAAAGAAAAACTGGATCTTGAATAAATTTTAAAAGATGTGGAAGACAAAAAGTTGCTTTGTGATTGTGTCTCAGGATTCCTATTTAACATACCGATTCAACTGAATATAATTGAGAATTTCTTAGAAAGAGTAAGAAGGAAGGAAATGGGTGTGTTTCACATTTTAAATGCTTCTTTTTTTTCTATTTTATTAGGAAAAAAAACCCTAAATACTCTATTTCCTGTTAGAATGTATTTCCATGTTTGAAATTCTGGGCAGGAATTTAAACTTTAATGCTAAATACTGAATTAAAAATTCATTTAAAATATCTTACAATTTGTAATATTTACATGTAAAATGCATAATTTAAGAGTTGAATTGGCAGCATTTTGCAGACTTGAATCTTTTCTTAGTACGTTCACCCAAGAAAAATTAAGTCAGCTCTTGAATTCTGAATGACTCCTAGCAATTAAACAAAAAAGACATAAAGCACATGGCCCTATTTCCTCCCAGGAGTTGAAACCATAAATAACAGTTGTGTATACTCTTTCTTTAGACCTCTATTTCCCAAGATTTAAAGCAAGAAGAAATTCACATTTTCTCAGACCAAGAGGTACATGTTAGAGGAAGAAAAGCTGGCAGCAAACAATCCTTAGAAGTCTGAAGAGGGATCATCCACACTGCAGAGCCAAGAGAAGAGACAAAGGACAATTTACAGTGATTGGCTAGACTCAAAGGACACAAGGCCTCCCCTACAAACCCCTCAGAGCCAGAACACCTGAAGTTCAGAAGCAGAACTGGCACAAGAATCTAACTGAGATGTCAAAATAGAGTGTTTGCTGATGTCTATGGAGCATGTGTTCATGTTTCAGGATCAGCCCAACTGCCAGACCACTTCCCTCCAGGAATATGGTCAGCAAAGCATCAACAGGATCTTATGGCATTTTGGAGGACCTATGCTGTCCTTTTGCCCCAAATGTTAGTATCAGCAGTCACATAATGCCTATTGGCTTATATGATTCCCATATGATTTCATAAGTGCTGTTTCATGCATATAAAAATTATAAAATCCATCTAACCTGTTCAAATTAAGCTTTGCAGTTCCATCAGAGTGAAATAAATTTCAAAAAAACAAAAATTCTATGCTATACTCATTTCCTGAAAAATTATGGAATAACACAAGTCTCTAACATTGCAGTGATTTTTATTTTTTTTAGGTTTTAACTATTTTATTTATTTATTTTAACATCTTTATTGGAATATAATTGCTTTACAATGGTGTGTTAGTTTCTGCTTTATAACAAAGTGAATCAGCTATACATATACATACATCCCCATATCTCCTCCCTCTTGTGTCTCCCTCCCACCCTCCCTATCCCACCCCTCTAGGTATTCAAAAAGCACGGAGCTGATCTCCCTGTGTTATGCAGCTGCTTCCCACTAGTTATTTATTTTACTGTAGTGATTTTTAAGGAAATCACTTTCTCTTCATATTTTAAGCAAATTTTAATCAGATGAAATTATCTTTACAATTATTATTATATAATTTTAACTAAAAAACAATGTTTGTGTTAACTGACATTAAATTAGGCTTTGGCCATCAACACAGCACTAAAGTAAATGAAGAGTAAATATCTGGTTAATTTGATCAGTGTAGACGGCTTTATTATGCACTGGTCATCAACATTAATCAATTTACAGAACCACTGCCAAGTCTCTGTAAACAATATGCATACTTTATTGTTGGTATACAAAGGCAGGTTACCATAAAATTACAGATCCTCATCTTCCGACTGGAGCACTGTAGCCCCATACATGTGCCACGGTATCACAGTATTGTATTTCCATGGTATTATGGTGCCCCCTTAAACGCCACCGCAGTGCCTTCTCACTGGCTCCTCCTCTTCAGCCACAAACATTCCTCCGGAAGCATGCCAAGGGCAAACAGCATGCCAGGGGACCCAGGTATAGGAATGATTTCCTCAGGTATAGTTCCAAAGAGCAGGCCCAGAGATGAGACAGAGGTCCAGAGGGAGGCCGAGACCTTGTACTGAACCAATGCTCACACTCTATATTAGCATGCCCTTTTGTCACTTTTCAAGTGATCAAAAGTATATACAACTGCCTACTCAGCCCCTTCGTGCCATGGCATATCTATTATATGGGAGACTTCTACTCAGCAATAATTCCTAACACTCCATGTAACCTTGATCAGAATCTTCTACAGCAAGCCTCCCATTATTATCACCCTCCCCCAATTTTACATCTGACTTAGGACATAGTTGTTCTATTCCATTTAGGAATTCCCTTACAGGGCTGACTACAGTCTGGCTTACAGGTTACAGATGATTTACATACATATTTTGTTTGGCCTATATTATATGACCCACTCAGAGTTTTTAAGTACTTTGAATTACTTAAAATTAAATAATACAAAACTCTAGATTACCAACTTATCTTAAAAAACTGTAAGAGTAATAGTGGACCTGAATTTCTCATGGCAATTAATTAGTGCTGCCCCTTCACACAAATTTTGAGCTCTCCACATTGCCACAATCCCCTCCACTCCCAATTACCTACAATATAGCCCACTTTTCTCAGTCAGGATCCCTGCCTGACTCCTATGAACATCTGTGTTTGCAAATCCTTTAGTAAAAATGAGTAATGTGATTATAATTAGCTGTCTAAAGAAGCAAGCCATAAAATCAGATGCAAGATTTGCAGTGTTAGGATGAACATGATAATATGATGGCTACCACAGCCAAAATTCCCCTCAGGGAAAGCAGAATGAAGCAATTCCTTACATAGGCCACCATGGTTTTAACACAGGATCTCATTCACATCCTGGCTACAAGTGATTGTATACCAGAAATCAGCACCTGATCAAATCAGTCACATATAGACCAGACACTTGTTTATGAGACAGCTGTCATAAGATCCCTGTCAAAAGATGTACCAAACACAACGGTGCCTGGTAATCCCAATAGGACCTTCCTTCCTGTTGAAGAGTCTGAAAGAAGCAGCATGTGAAGAGAGAACTAGATCACCAAAATAGGAATAAAGAGGGACATTAAATAATGATAAAGGGGTCAATTCATCAAGAACATAATAGTCATGTGTATGCATCTAACAACAGAGCTTCAGAGTACATGAAGCAAAAACTGATAGAGCTGAAAGGATAAAAAGAAAAAAAGCTCAATCATAGAGAGTGCAACACTTTTCTGTCATTGACAATTACATAAAACAAATATGTAAAAATCAATAAATAAGAAAAAATCAGTGAAAATACAGAAGATCTAAACAACACTACAAATGGACTTAACGTAACTGAGATTTTTTTAGGACACTCTCCCCAACATCATGGAATACACATTATTTTCAAATGCACATGGAACATTCACCAAGATAGACCATATTCTGAGCTACAAAATAAACTTTAACCAATTTAAAGTAATTTAAATCACACAGGGACTGTGAATTAAATTAGAACTCAACAGAAAGAAATACAGAAAATCATCAAATATTTATAAAAATTAACCTAAATAATTCACAGGTCAAAGGCCAAATTACAAGGAAAATCAGAAAATTTTTTGAATTGCATATAAATGAAAATACAACAAATCAAAATTTACGGCAAGCAACCAAGCACTACTTTGAGGAAAATTAATAGCATCTAAATGCTCACAGTATGAAAGAAGAAGGTTTATAATCAAAAACTTAAACGCCCACCTTAAGAAACTAGGAAAAGAAAATTACATCACAAGTAAGTCAAAAGAGAAAAGTATAAAAATAACAGTAGAATTCAATGAAAATGAAGACAGGAAAATTATTAATCGAGTAAATCACTGAAATCAAAAGCTGGTTCTCTGAGAAGTCAATAATTGATAAATCTCTAACCAGACTTATCAAGAAAATAAAGGAAAAGACATAAATTACCGTTATGAAGGAAAGGACATAACTACAGATCCCAGAGACATTAAAAGAATAATAAAGGGATATTATAAATAACTTTATGCTAATATCTTGGAAACAGATGAAATGAACAAATCCCTTGAAAGGCACAAACTACCAAAGCTCTCTGTAAAAGATATAACCTGACTAGCCCTATGTTCATTTTTTTAAAAATGAATTTGCATTTAAGAATTCTCCCACCGAGATAACACCAGGTCCAAATGGCTTCAACTGTGAACTCTGCCAAACAGTTAATGAAAACATAATGCCAATTCCATATATAAATTCTTCCAGAAAAAAAAGGGAACATTCCCCAACTCATTTTATGAGGCTTACGTTACCCTGATACCAAAATCTAACACAGACAATACAAGCAAAGAAAATTACAGACTAATATCCCTTCTAAATATAGGCATAATAGCCCTTAACAAAATATTAGCAAATTGAGGGCTTCCCTGGTGGCACAGTGGTTGAGAGTCCGCCTGCCGATGCAGGAGACACGGGTTCGTGCCCTGGTCCGGGAGGATCCCACATGCCGCGGAGCAGCTGGGCCCGTGAGCCATGGCCGCTGGGCCTGCGCGTCCAGAGCCTGTGCTCTGCAACGGGAGAGGCCACAGCAGTGAGAGGCCCGCATACCGAAAAAAAAAAATATTAGCAAATTGAATCCAACAATATATAGAAAAATAATTAATAATGACAAAAGTGACGTTTGCCCTTTTAAATACAAGGTTCACTCAGTATTTGAAATCAATATAATTTACCAAGCCAATATACTAAAAAATACACACACACACACACACACACACACACACACACACACACACACCCTTTTCAATGGGAACCAAAAAAGTGACAAAAATCAGTATCTGTTTATCATAAAAACTCTCTTCAAACAAGGAAGAGTAGGAAACTTCCACAAATGGATAACAAGCATCTACAAAAAAAATAGAGAGCTAACATTATATTTAATGATAAAAGACAACTTTCACTTAATGGCTAAAGTTGCTTTCCTCCTATGATCAGAAACAAGGAAAGGATGTCTGCTCTCACCACATCCATTCAACATGGAGTTCCTAGCCATTGCAATAAGTCAAAGATAAGAAGCAAAAGGCATATAGATTGGAAAGGGAAAAGTAAAACTGTACAGATTATTTGCAGATAACACAATCGTCTATATTAAATATCCTAATGAATCTACTAAAAAGCAAAAAATTCTAATTAATAAATTAGTTTACCAAGGCTGCAGAAGTCAAGGTCAATATATGAATATCAACTATATTTCTATATAATAGCAGTGAATATTTGGAAATTAAAATTTAAAAATAATACCACTTTTTTTTAAATTTTAAATTTATTTATTTATGGCTGTGTGGGCTTCTCATTGTGGTGGCCTCTCTTGTTGTGGAGCATGGACTCTAGACGCAAGGGCCTCAGTAGCTGTGGCTTGAAGGCTCTAGAGCGCAGGCTCAGTAGTTTTGGCGCACGGGCTTAGTTGCTCCGTGGCATGTGGGATCTTCCCAGACCAGGGTTTGAACCCATGTCTCCTGCACTGGCGGGCAGATTCTTAACCACTGCGCCACCAGGGAAGCCCAATAATACCACTTTTACAATAGCACCAAAAAGATGAAACACTTGGGGATAACTTTAACAAAATATCTGCAAGACCTATACAATGAAAATTATAAAACTCTCCTGAGAAAAATTTAAGGACCTAAATAAATAAAGAGATAAACCATGGCCATTGATCAAAAGACAATACTTTTAAGATGTTAAGTCTCCCCAAATTCATCTATTGATTTAATACAATCCTAATCAAAATTCCAGTGAACTGTTTTATAGAAATAAACAAATTGCTTCTAAAATATATGTGTAAAAGTGAAGATTAAAATAGCCAAATTTTGAAAAGAAAATAAGTTTGAGGACTTGCGATACCTGATTTTTAAAACTTACTGTAAGCTACAGTAATCAAGATAGTGTAGGATCGGCATTAGGACAGATGTACAGAGAGTACGGAAACAGATCCACACAAATATGGTGATTTCCAACAAAGATTTCAAGGCTGTTCAGTGGGAAAAGGATACTCTTCAAAAAACAGTGCTGGAAGAACTGGACCTCCATATGCAAAAATATTAACTTTACCCTTACCTTACACCTTATATAAAAGTTAACCTGAAATGGATCAAAAACCTAAATGTAGGAGTGAAAACTATGAAATTTCTGTAAGGAAACATAGGTGAAAGTCTCCATGACTCTGAGTTAGGAAAAGGCTTCTTAGGATACAAAATGCATTAACTATTTAAAAAATTGATAAACTAGTCTTTCAAAATTAACAATTTCTTGTCTTCAAAAGACACTATTAAGAAAATCAAAAACCAGCCAGAGTTTGGAAGAAAATATTTTCAAAACACATCAAGGATTTGTATTTACAATGTATAAACAACTCTTACAATTCAGTAAGACAAACAACCCAATTTTTTAAGCGCACCATTGACAACATACAAATGAGTAATAAGAATATGAAAAGTCTTATTATTCAATTTCATTAGTCAACATGGAAATTAAAATCACATTGAGGGGACTTCCCTGGAGGTCCAGTGGTTGAGACTTCGCCTTCCGATGCAGGGGGTGTGGGTTTGATTTCTGGTCAGGGAGTTAAGATCCCACATGCCTCACGGCCAAAAAACCGAAACATAAAACAGAAGCAAAATTGTAACAAATTCAATAAAGACTTTAAAAATGAAAAACAACAAAAAACAACAACAACACACATTGAGATACTACTACACATCAACTAGAATGAGTTAAATTAAAATGATTGACAATACCAAGTTTTGCCCAAAATGCAGAGCAACTCGAAACCTCATACATTTCTCGAGGGACTACAAAGTGGTACAGTCATTTGGGAATATTTTCACAGTTTCTAACAAAGTTAAATATACACTTAACCATACTATCCAGCAATTCCAATCCTAGGTATTTATCCAAGAGATGTAAAAACATACATACAGATACAAAAAACCTATATGCATAGGTTTTTTTATAGGTTCATATAGCATCTTTATTCACAATAGCAAAAAAAAACTGGAAAAAACTCAAACATCCAGCAACTTGTGAATGGATAAACATAATTATGGCATACACTGGAAAATTACTCATTAACAGAAAGGAACAAACTACTGATACATGCAACATGGATAAATATCAAAGGCATAATGCTAAGTGAAAGAACACAGAAACAAAAACTATATACAATATGTATTCGCAGTTTTAAAAAATTCGGTATTACGGAAAACCACAGGGGCAGAAAATGGGCTGGAGTTAGGGCAGAGAGGAAAGGGGGCACAGAGGAGAGTACATGGGGGCATAACCTCTTTGGGGTGATAGAAATATTCAGTATCATGATTGTGGTGATTACTAGGAGACTGTAAACATCTGTCAAAACCCAACAAACAATAAACCCAAAACAGTATTTTATTGTACGTAAATTATACCTCAATAAATGTGATTTTAAGTTCACAGAATCACTGAGATGACTAGAAAAACAAGCAAGCTCAAGGCTAAACTTCTAGGAAAACATCCAAAACTATGCTGTAGAACTGGCTTGATGAGAAAACTGCTGCATCTGTCCCTGTCACCAAACCCTAAATGCCAAAACCTTACTGCAACTAGTACTGATGCCAGGTCTCTACCAGGCACTCAACCCTGGAACACTATCATCCCCCAGAGCCATGCTCTCCTGCTGCCTAAGCTCAGCACAGAGCCCGTTTCTCACACGGTTCTCTTCCAAGTCGTGGTCTCACCTAAGTGCCTCCAACTGGAGAGCGAAGTCCAAGCAGCCAAAGACGCCGGAAATTTGAGTTCTCACTTCTGACTCTAAGGAGATGGATTCATAATGTGGAAATTTCTCCAACTGTAGAAATGCTGTCCAACATGTGATGGCCAGACATGAATAGGACAAATGTTGATGACAACAAGCAGTAAATGAAAACATTAAAAGTTCTTCCTCTTTCTTTTTCCTCTCCCCCACCTCTTCCAAGCCTTTCTTTGTCCAGCACTCTGTATTTCCTCACCTCAGAGGCTTTTGCAAGGTGGAAAGCTGAAACTACCAAAGACAAACAGGCTATCTCTAGGGAAAGCCTGGGCTCACTGAGGAAACTGTCCTGGGGAAGAGGTAGGAGGAGCTACCTCTGAGCTGAAGAAAGGAGAAAAGGGACTACTAGGAAGGGCATGGATGCTAGCCAACTTCCCAGAGAAGAGGGGATCCAAGCTCTCCTTTCCTCAGAGGCCAAGGGAATAGCAGTGTCTCAAAAAGGATGGCTGCCCCTACACACTGGGGCTCTGTCACTGCAAGATCCCCTGAGTTCTACACAGTACAGCACTGCAGAGCAAGACTTCAATGGACCCTGCGGGCTCAAACGTGGGGCATGTTAATAGTTACTCTGCAGAGGACCAGAGGAGTCCCCCAGTGTTTTGGCTCTGCATGAGACCTTGCAGTGTGGAGGAGGGAGCCCCAATAAAAATCGATATAAAATTTATTGCCACGCTGATAAGAAGAGAGTCTCAAATTTGTATTTAACTTGCCTTAAAGAAAGTAGATGAAGAGCATTTCTTGCAAACCTTTGCAGGTCCTAGGAATAAGTATAATCTAAAAATAAATCTGAATGTCCCAAGGATTATATGAAAGACTTTTTAAAAAAAAAATCACTGTGCTTTCAAATTTCAGCAATCACTGTTTAGAAAGAGGGCAGGGCATGGGGAGAGAAAACTGACAGTTTATGAGCTATTTTTTTCAGTATTTCATGGTTACCTTTTATTACAGGGGTAACCTTTTGGCAAATCTGAACGTGCAAGTCACTGGCCTTTTCCAGGGAGAAAAAAATTAAAATGCTTTTACTTTTTAGTTTTCTAAAGAACTTCTAAATATGTAGGCTTTTAACCCAGACAATGACTAGGGTGGAAGAATGTACTTTTCTTTCCTGGCTTAGTTTTGTTGTGTTTTCTAAAGAAATTACAGAGTTCTTTAGTTTATATTTGGGTAGGCCTTTCTGACATTGTGACACTGTAGCTAAATGCCAGTATCAATCTGGTTAGCAGATTGAAGATTTATATTGGGAAATACTAACTAGAGTTTCCAGATGGCAAAAGGCCAGATAAATGGCTTTTACTGTTAAATACAACCACGTACGCTCAACGTCACCAAATGGTTGAATACAGCCCCACTTGGCTATAATGAGCGAGCTCCATTTGTTTAATGAAGCATTCATATGATAAAAGAGGCTAAATCAAAAGTAGAGTTATTTATGAACAAATAAAGCCATCTGAAACCATCAGGAAAGATGTTATATTCTGAAACCAATTAAATTCTTTTTTAAAAATGACTCAACTGAAATTTTTATTCTTGTTCACCAATAACACTGCCTCTTTCCAAACTAAACACTATTTTTTTTTAATTTTCTTGATTTGGGGGGATATGTTTGTCAGTACCAGTTTAACTTTTAACTAGTTTAAAGCATTCTTCAGTGTGTACAATATGAAAAAATAAGAGATTTGAAATGTGGAGGAAATAAGAACTCATACAACTCAACAGCTAAAAAATAAACAATCCAATTAAAAAATGGGCAGAGGATCATTCCAAAGAAGACATACAGATGGCCAACAGGTACATGAAAAATGTTCAACCTCATCTTTCATCAATCATGAGGGAAATGCAAATCAAAATGACTATGAGGGGATCAGGAGAAGATGGCGGAAGAGTAAGACGCGGAGATTACCCTCCTCCCCACAGACACATCAGAAATACATCTACACGTGGAACTGCTCCTACAGAACACCCATTGAATGCTGGCAGAAGACCTCAGACCTTCCAAAAGGCAAAAAACGCCCCACGTACCTGGGTAGGGCAAAAGAAAAAAGAAACAGAGAAAAAAGAATAGGGACGGGACCTGCACCTCTAGGAGGGAGCTGTGAAGGAGGAAAGGTTCCCAACATGCTAGAAGACCCTTCACGGGCGGAGACTGCGGGTGGCAGAGGGGGGAAGCTTCAGAGCCACGGAAGAGAGCGCAGTAACAGGGTGCGGAGGACAAAGACAGATTCCCGCAGAGGACTGGTGCCGACCAGCACTCACCAGCCCGAGAGGCTTGTCTGCTCTGCTGAGAGCTGAGGCTCGGGAGTCGGGAGAGGACTGGGGTTGGCTGCGTGAACACAGCCTGAAGGGGTTAGCGCACCACGGCTGGCCGGGAGGGAGTCCCGGAGAAGTCTGGAGCTGCCGAAGAGGCAAGAGACCTTTTCTTCCCTCTTTGCTTCCTGGTGCATGAGGAGAGGGGTAAGTGCGCCACGTAAAGGAGCTCCAGAAACGGGCACGAGCCGCGGCTGTCGGCACGGACAACAGAGACGGAAGTGGGACGCTAAGGTTGCTGCTGCCACCACCAAGAGGCCTGTGTGCGAGCACAGGTCACTCTCCACACTGCCCCTCCCGGGAGCCCGTGCAGCCCGCCACTGCCAGGGTCCAGGATCCAGGGACAACTTCCCCGGGAGAACGCACAGCGCGCCTCAGGCTGGTACAACGTCTCTGCCTCCGCAGGCTCTCCCCGCATCCGTACCCCTCCCTCCTCCAGGCCTGAGTGAGCCAGAGCCCCCAAATCAGCTGCTCCTTTAACTCTGTCCTGTCTGAGCGAAGAGCAGATGCCCTCAGGCAACCTACGCGCAGAGGCGGGGCCAAGTCCAAAGCTGAACACCAGGAGCTGTGCGAACAAAGAGGAGAGGGGGAGGTCTCTCCCAGCAGCCTCAGAAGCAGTGGATTAAAGCTCCACAATCAACTTGAAGTGCCCTGCACCTGTGGAATACCTGAACACACAGCAAATCACCTCAAGTTGAGGAGGTCGACTTTGGGAGCAAGATATATTATTTTTCCTCTTTTTCTCTTTTTGTAAGTGTGTATGTGTGTGCTGCTGTGTGAGATTTTGTCTGTATAGCTTTGCTTTCACCATTTGTCCTAGGGTTCTGACGGTCCCGTTTTGATTTTTTTTTTTAACTTTTTAAAATTTTTCTTCTTAATAATTATTTTTTATTTTAATAACTTAATTTTATCTACTTTATTTTACCTTCTTTCTTTCTTTCTTCCTTCCTTCCTCCCTTTCTTCCTCCCTTCCTTCCTTTCATCCTTCCTTTCTTTCTTCCTTTCTTCCTTCCTTCCTTCCTCCCTTTCTTCCTCCCTTCCTTCCTCCCTTTCTTCCTCCCTTCCTTCCTTCTTTCCTTTCATCCTTCCTTCCTTTCTTCTTTCCTTCCTTCCTTTTCCTTTCTTCCCTTTCTATTTTTTCTACCTTTTATTCTGAGCCGTGTGGATTAAACATTCTTGGTGCTCCAGCCAGGCATCAGTGCTGTGTCTCTGAGGTGGGAGAACCAACTTCAGGACACTGGTCCACAAGAGACCTCCCGGCTCCACGTAATATCAAACGGCGAAAATCTCCCAGAGCTCTCCATCTCAACACCAAGACCCAGCTTCACTCAACGACCAGCAAGCTACAGTGCTGGACACCCTATGTCCAACAACTAGAAGGCAGGACTACAGCCCGATCGATTAGCAGAGAAGCTGCCTAAAATCATAATAAGGCTAAAGATACCCCAAAACACACCACCAGCCATGGACCTGCCCACCAGAAAGACAAGATCCAGCCTCATCCACCAGAACACAGTCACTACTACTCAACCCACTGAACCAACCATAGCCACTGGGGACAGACACCAAAAACAACGGGAACTACGAACCTGCATCCTGCAAAAAGGAGACCCCAAACACAGTAAGCAAAATGAAAAGAGAGAAAAATACACAGCAGATGGAGCAAGGTAAAAACCCACCAGACCTAACAAATGAAGAGGAAATAGGCAGTCTACCTGAAAAAGAATTCAGAATAATGATAGTAAAGATGATCCAAAATCTTGGAAATAGAGTAGACAAAATGCAAGGAACATTTAACAAGGACCTAGAAGAAATAAAGAGGAAGCAAGCAACGATGAGCAACACAATAAATGAAATTTAAAATACTCTAGATGGGATCAATAGCAGAATAGCTGAGGTAGAAGAACGGATAAGTGACCTGGAAGATAAAATAGTGGAAATAACTACTGCAGAGCAGAATAAAGAAAAATGAATGAAAAGAGCTGAGGACAGTCTCAGAGACCTCTGGGACAACCTTAAACGCACCAACATTTGAATTATACGGGTCCCAGAAGAAGAAGACAAAAAGAAAGGGACTGAGAAAATATTTCAAGAGATTATAGTTGAAAACTTCCCTAATATGGGAAAGGAAATAGTCAAGTCCAAGAAGCACAGAGAGTCCCATAGAGGATAAATCCAAGGAGAAACATGGCCAAGACACATACTAATCAAACTATCAAAAGTTAAATACAAAGAAAAAATATTAAAAGCAGCAAGGGAAAAACAACAAATAACATACAATGTCAACCACATAAGGTTACCAGCTGATCTTTCAGAAGAAACTCCGCAAGCCAGAAGGGAGTGGCAGGACATATTTTAAGTGATGAAGGAGAAAAACCTACAACCAAGATTACCCTACCCAGCAAGGATCTCATTCAGATTTGATGGAGAAATTAAAACCTTTACAGACAAGCAAAAGCTGAGAGAGTTCAGCATCACTAAACCAGCTTTACAACAAATGCTAAAGGAACTTCTCTAGGCAAGAAACACAAGAGAAGGAAAAGAACTACAAGAACAAACTCGAAACAATTAAGTAAATGGTAATAGGAACATACATATCGATAATTACCTTAAATGTAAATGGATTAAATGCTCCCACCAAAAGACACAGACTGGCTGAATGGATACAAAAACAAGACCTATATATATGCTATCTACAAGAGACCCACTTCAGACGTATGGACACATACAGAATGAAAGTGAGGGAATGGAAAAAGATATTCCATGCAAATGGAAATCAGAAGAAAGCTAGAGTAGCAATTCTCATATCAGACAGAATAGACTTTAAAGTAAGGACTATTACAAGATACAAAGAAGGACACTACATAATGATCAAGAGATCGATCCATGAAGAAGATATAACAATTGTAAATATTTATGCACCCAACATAGGAGCACCTCAATACATAAGGCAAATACTTACAGCCATGAAAGGGGAAATCGACAGTAATACAATCATAGTGGGGGACTTTAACACCCCAATTTCACCAATGGACAGTATTCCAAAATGAAAATAAATAAGGAAACACAAGCTTTAAATGATACATTAAACAAGATGGACTTAGTTGATATTTATAGGACATTCCATCCAAAAACAACAGAATACACATTTTTCTCAAGTGTTCATGGAACATTCTCCAGGAAAGATCGTATCTTGGGTCACAAATCTAGCCTTGGTAAATTTAAGAATATTGAAATCGTATCAAGTATCTTATCCGACCACAATGCTATGAGACTAGATATCAATTACAGGAAAAGATCTGTAAAATATACAAACACATGGAGGCTAAACAATACACTACTTAATAATGAAGTAATCACTGAAGAAATAAAAGAGGAAATCAAAAAATACTTAGAAACAAATGACAATGGAGACATGATGACCCAAAACCTATGGGATGCAGCAAAAGCAGTTCTAAGAGGGAAGTTTATAGCCATACAATCCTACCTTAAGAAACAAGAAACACCTCGAATAAACAACCTAACTTTGCACCTAAAGCAATTAGAGAAAGAATAACAAAAAAAAAAAAACAAATTTAGCAAAAGGAAAGAAATCATAAAGATCAGATCAGAAATAAATGAAAAAGAAATGAAGGAAACGACAGCAATGATCAATAAAATTAAAAGCTGGGTCTTTGAGAAGATAAACAAAATTGATGAACCATTAGCCAAACTCATCACGAAAAAATGGGAGAAAACTCAAATCAATAGAATTAGAAATAAAAAAGGAGAAGTAACAACAGACACTGCAGAAATACAAAAGATGATTAGAGATTACTACAAGCAACTGTATGCCAATAAAATGGACAAACTGGAAGAAATGAACAAATTCTTAGAAATGCACAACCTGCCAACGCTGAACCAGGAGGAAATAGAAAATATGAACAGACCAATCACAAGCACTGAAATTGAAACTGTGATTAAAAGTCTTCCAACAAACAAAAGCCCTGGACCAGATGGCTTCACAGGCGAATTCTATCAAACATTTAGAGAAGAGCTAACACCATACTTCTTAAACTCTTTCAAAAGATAGCAGAGGGAGGAACACTCCCAAACTCATTCTATGAGGCCACCATCACCCTCATACCAAAACCAGACAAAGACATCACAAAGAAAGAAAACTACAGGCCAATATCACTGATGAACATAGATGCAAAAATCCTCAACAAAATATTAGCAAACAGAATCCAACAGCACATTAAAAGGATCATACACCATGATCAAGTGGGGTTTATTCCAGGAATGCAAGGATTCTTCAATATACGCAAATCAATCAACGTGATATACCATATCAACAAACTGAAGGAGAAAAACCATATGATCATCTCAATAGATGCAGAGAAAGCTTTTGACAAAATTCAATACCCATTTATGATAAAAACCCTGCAGAAACTAGACATAGAGGGAACTTTCCTCAACATAATAAAGGCCATATATGACAAACCCACAGCCAACATCATCCTCAATGGTGAAAAACTGAAACCATTTCCACTAAGATCAGGAACAAGACAAGGTTGCCCACTCTCACCACTATTATTCAAGATAGTTTTGGAAGTTCTAGCCACAGCAATCAGAGAAGAAAAAGAAATAAAAGGAATCCAAATAGGAAAAGAAGAAGTAAAGCTGTCACTGTTTCCAGATGACATGATACTATACATAGAGAATCCTAAGGGTGCTACCAGAAAACTACTAGAGATAATCAATGAATTGGTAAAGTAGCAGGATACAAAATTAATGCACAGAAATCTCTGGCATTCTTATACACTAATGATGAAAAATCTGAGAGTGAAATTAAGAAAACACTCCCATTTACCATTGCAACAAAAAGAATAAAATATCTAGGAATAAACCTTCCTAAGGAGACAAAAGACCTCTATGCAGAAAATTATAAGACACTGATGAAAGAAATTAAAGATTACAAATAGATGGAGAGATATACCATGTTCTTAGATTGGAAGAATCAACATTGTGAAAATGACTCTACTACCCAAAGCAATCTAGAGATTCAATGCAATCCCTATCAAACTGTCACTGGCATTTTTTACAGAACTAGAACAAAAAATTTCACAATTTGTATGGAAACACAAAAGACCCCGAATAGCCAAAGCAATCTTGAGAACGAAAAATGGAGCTACAGGAATCAGACTTCCTGACTTCAGACTATACTACAAAGCTACAGTAATCAAGACAGTATGGTACTGGCACAAAAACAGAAATATAGATCAATGGAACAGGATAGAAAGCCCAGAGATAAACCCACACACATATGGTCACCTTATCTTTGATAAAGGAGGCAAGAATATAGAGTGGAGAAAAGACAGCCTCTTCAATAAGTGGTGCTGGGGAAACTGGACAGGTATATGTAAAAGTATGAAATTAGAACACTCCCTAACACCATACACAAAAATAAACTCAAAATGGGTTAAAGACCTACATGTAAGGCCAGACACTATCAAACTCTGAGAGGAAAACATAGGCAGAACACTCTATGACATACATCACAGCAAGATCCTTTTTGACCCACCTCCTAGGGAAATGGAAATAAAAACAAAAATAAACAAATGAGATCTAATGAAACTTAAAAGCTTTTGCACAGCAAAGGATACCATAAACAAGACCAAAAGACACCCCTCAGAATGGGAGAAAATATTTACAAATGAAGCAACTGACAAAGGATTAATCTCCAAAATTTATAAGCAACTCATGCAGCTCAATAACAAAAAAACAAACAACCCAATCCAAAAATGGGCAGAAGAACTAAATAGACATTTCTCCAAAGAAGATATACAGATTGCCAACAAACACATGAAAGAATGTTCAACATCATTAATCATTAGAGAAATGCAAATCAAAACTACAATGAAATATCATCTCACACCAGTCAGAATGACCATCATCAAAAAATCTAGAAACAATAAATGCTGGAGAGGGTGTGGAGAAAAGGGAACCCTCTTGCACTGCTACTGGGAATGTAAATTGATACAGCCACTATGGAGAACAGTATGGGGGTTCCTTTAAAAACTACAAATAGAACTACCATATGACCCAGCAATCCCACTACTGGGAATATACCCTGAGAAAACCATAATTCAAAAAGAGTCATGTACCACAATGTCCATTGCAGCTCTATTTACAATAGTCAGGACATGGAAGCAACCTAAGTGTCCATCAACAGATGAATGGGTACAGAATTTGTGGCACATATATACAATGGAATATTACTCAGTCATAAAAAGAAATGAAACTGAGTTATTTGTAGTGAGGTGGATGGACCTGGAGACTATCATACAGAGTGAAGTAAGTCAGGAGGTGAAAAACAAATACTGTATGCTAACACATATATATGGAATCTATGAAAAACCAAAAAATGTCATGAAGAGATTAGTGGTAGGACAGGAATAAAACACAGACCTACTAGAGCATGGATTTGAGGATATGGGGAGAGGGAAGGGTAAGCTGTGACAAAGTGAGAGAGTGGCATGGACATATATACACTACCAAACGTAGGGTGGATGGCTAGTGGAAAGCAGCCGCATGGCACAGGGAGATCAGCTAGGTGCTTTGTGACCACCTAGAGGGGTGGGATAGGGAGGGTGGGAGGGAGAGACATGCAAGAGGGGAGAGATATGGGAACATATGTATATGTATAACTGATTCACTTTATTGTAAAGCAGAAACTAACACACCAATGTAAAGTAATTATACTCCACTAAAGATGTTAAAAAAAACCAAAAACCACTATGAGTTACGACCTCACACCTGTCAGAATTACTATCATGGAAAAGACTAGAAATAACAAGTGCTGGCAAGGATGTGGAGAAAAGAGAACCCACTGTTCTCTCTCACAAACTGTACTGTGTGTGGGAATATAAATTGGTGCAGCCACTATGAAAAATATGGAGGTCCCTCAAAAATTAAAAATAGAACTACCACATGATCCAATAATTCCACTTCTCAGTATTCATTCAAAGAAGATGAAAACACTAATTTGAAAAGACATCTGTAGCTAAATGTCCATTTCAGCATTACTTACAATAGCCAAGACATGGAAACAACCTAAAGGTCCATGGATGGATGAATGGATAATGAAAGTGTGGTATACATGTACAATGGAATATTATTCAGTCATAAAAATGAATGAAATCTTACCATTTGCAACAACATGGATGGACCATGAAAACATTATGCTAAGTGGAGTAAGTCAGACACAAAAAGATAAATACCACATTATCTCACTTATATTTGGAATCTAAAAAATTAAAATAAAAATACCAAGCTCAAAGATATAGAAAACAGATTGTTAGTTGCCTAAGGCAGGAGGGTGGGCCAAATAGCAGGCCTAAAGGTACAAATTTTCACTTATAAAGTCATGAGGATGTCATGTACAGCCTGATGACTATAGTTAATAAACTTTATCGCATATTTGAAATTAGCTAGGAGAGTAAATCTTAAAAGTTCTGATTAGAAGAAAAAAAGTTTTGTATATATATGGAACAGATGTTAACTGGACATACCGTGGTGATCATTTTGCAATTATGTATACAAGTATCAAATCATTATGTTGCACGCCTTAAACTAATATAATGCTTATGTCAATTATACCTCACCTAAAAAAAGCAAAAGTAGGAAATTTTGTTACCTATCCTATTAGAAACTCTTAGAAATCTAAGAGTGCAGACAGAGGTAATATTATATCAGAATTAAGTACTGACACAATGTGTCTAAGTACTCTCCATGACCTTCAGACCCTGCTGAATATGGCCTTTGCCTGTTTTTCCAACCAGTCTTACAGCACTTTTTCCCACAGTGGACTTTTCTCTTGTCCAGGAATACACCTGGCCTCTCCTGGATTTGTATGGTCTCTTTCCATAGTTTGAAATACACTCCCCCGCCACACACACACACACACACACACACACACACACACACACACACACACACACACACACACACACACACACACAGGATCCTTCTAATTCCTACCTATCCTTCAGATTTCAAAATTTCCCTGGCCTCCAGAGCTCTTACATACCTCCACAGTACCCTGTACTTCCTTGAAATAGTCAGAAACCTTCTAAGCAGATTCTAAGTAGAAACTATATGCCCAGGTCCAATATGCCCGATTATACAGTAAATGTCCAATATGCATTTGATAATATTCATCAAGAACTTACATGCCAAGTACTCTTTTAAGCACTTTATATAAGCTTAGTAACAAACAAGACTGGGAGGTGATAGGATTATTAATCATATTTTACACATGAGGACACTGAGGTCCAGAGATGCTAAAACACATTCCCAGATAGAACTGGGATTCAAACCAACATCCACTCTGACTCCCTGGCCTTTCCTAACCAGTACTTCATATGGCCTCCTAGTAACAGTGAAAAGGGCGTGGGACTTAGAATCCAGGCACGGCTGCTTATAGCTGCATAACTTTAGACACGTTACTTAAACCCTTTGAGCCTTAGTTTTCTTGCATTTTTAAGAAAAGGGATAAAAATATCTACCTCACAAGATCACTTTGAAGAAGTGTACTTTAAGTACCTGGCTTAAAGGAAGTCCTTAATGCATAATAATTGAATCTGATCTCAGGAAGATAACCCAAAGTAGTTATTAAGCAGTAAGAAAGAAAGCAAGTATATATTCACCCAGACTCACAACTGTCCCAGGGGCATGAAACTTCTCAGGAAAATTATGATCATATACTTATTTTTGACATATACCTACAACTGTGATTTTTTAATTACTAAGAGCTATACAAAGTTATGCTTAAGCATATGTTTAAGTTAAGAGAAAACTTCTTTTGGTAGATGTGTTACTGCATATTCATATCCTCCAGAGCCCCTAGTAAAAAGCTAAAAGACTGAATACTTCCCCATGACAAAGCAGGAGTGAAATTCAAAAATTAAATGTGAAGTAAAAATATTTAAACAACATTAGAAAACAATCGGTAGGAAATAAAAAGACAAATCTAAATGAAACCAAAGATGGCGCAGGAAGAATAAGCAGGAAGAGAATGGGGGAAGATAATGGGGCTAGAAGGCCCTGTATTGTTGACAGTATCTGAGACACTGATTAATGTTATTTCTAAGCAGATTAACCAAATCCCAACTGTTCTACATCAGGTCCTTTCTCTAAGCTTGTCCTCCCTCAGACCAGCAAATAAAGGATAAATTAAAATTTTAAACACACAAATAAAATAGAAGAAAAAAGCCCACCCACACAAAACAAAAATGTACTGAGTTGACAATTCACCCTAATGTTCCTATTCTTTCCTTTCATTCTGTGCCTATACTAAAATGATAACGTGATAAAACTGAAAAGTGAAAAAGAGGAGAATTAGCTCCCCTGTGTAATTTTTAAAAGAAAGCATCAAGCCATCCTCCGTCAGCAATAGGTGGTGCAGTACTGGGTGTCATCACATGAGTGGGAGGGCACAAAGAGATGGTGGGGGGAGATTGTTATTTCTGTCCCAGATGCAGGAAGAACTTTTAACCTTCTGATGTTTCTCCTTATCATAACTTTCTCCATAGCAACCACAGTACTGCAGTGGCAAGAAATAGATGAGAAGATAAAAAATATACATATTATGTTATACACGCAGACACTTATATATAAATCCTGCAAAACTGCAGAATTCAGTAAGCGTTTTTAAAAATATTACACATTCCTCTATAATCTCAAATTTCTGTAGAAGATTAACAACTAAAAAACAGAATTAAGCAAACATAGCATACTTGTCATTTTTCTTTGGCACTTATATTTGTAACATATATATAGCATTTCACAACAGAATTAATCTCTAAGATGAGCCTATTTTACTAAAAAAAAAATATATATATATATCTTTTGAGGCCTAACAGATGTCCCAATGTTTGGTCCAGAAGAACAAGAACAAGAACCTCACCTACTATTTCTAAATAAGAGTGTTATGACAGTAATATAAGACTGTGACTTTGTGTCCACTGCACATTATACTGCTGATGAAAAGTTTAAAACTAGAAAAACAAAAAAACGAGAAAGGGTCACTCCACTGACAAGGGCTCTTATGCCAGGTAAAAGCAAGAAAGGGCTGGAGTAACTAACTCTCTGGGAACAAACTCGCCCTAGTTTGCAGTCACTGTTTCCCTATTTTGGCTTAGCCTTGATGTACAACTGCAGGATTAACAAATGCACATAAAACATTAGGTTTCATCATGAAGAGGTCCTACAACCAGGTGTCGGGAAGCATGATGTTATCAGAAAAAGCATGGCACCCCCAGAGCCCGACTGCATAGAAAGGGAAACAAGTTCTTAGGGTTGAGATGGGAATGACAACGTTAGATGAATGAGTGTTCACCTGCCAGACCTGCTCTTTTGAGGAACAGACTACATTTTACATCTTCTCACTGCTTCCATTCCTACTCTCTGGGTGCCTGGGGACCATTTCAGAAGGTGCTAAACACCTGTTAAAACCTACACTACAATCCAGCAGGTCTCCGCATGGGGAATTTTAGGATGATCACTAGGTTCTCTCACTAACTGGTGAAGTTTTATTAATGGCTCAGCCCATATATTTACATCTGGTAATTTAAATGTCACAGGAAGATAAATTTTTACGGGTTTCATTATTAAAATATAGGAAAATGACAGGCAATAAGGGATTTGGACAAAACAGGTTAAGTGGAGGAAGAATAGGGAGACAATATATCGATGACAGGTATATTATTGTTTAATAGGGAAGAATATACTTAATTCTTTTCAGGCATGAGAAGGGAACTGAGGCTGGAGCACTGGTGTGTGTGGTGAGTAGTGGAGGGGGAAGCTGGGGGGAGAGAAGGAGGAGGCACTGGCTGGGGCTAAAGTCTGGGGAGCACAGGGCAACCATACTCTTCATGCTTCCACCTCGGCCCCAAGGCTCACATGAGCCCAGGCTGATCACATTTCACCCTTATTAATTCAGGCAGGCAACCAAATGCCAGGCACCAGTATGAGTGGCAAACATAGGAGACACAATTTCTACTCTCAAGGAGTCCACCATCTAGTGGAAATATAGCTGTTAATCGATTAAACACAATGGTGATAAATGTTATATAGAAGATATGCACTTTTATTTCTCTCAGCCTGTCTACAATGCTGAGTCCTCAGGTCTCAGGAAAAATACCATGGAACCAGGGCTGGCTCATGGTCTGCAATTGACACACAAGAGCCCAGAGGGTGAACTGAAGGGCACGACTCTTTCCTGCAACCCTAGGACTCCGTGCCCCAGTGCAGAAGGTGTGTGGGCACCCACTCTGGTTATCCAGCCGTTCCAGAGCTGTCTCAGGTTCAGAGAGGATTTCAGTTGAATTTAGATCAAACTGATTTTCAGAGGAAGCCCAGACAGCCTGGTGGAGGGATGTTTTCTTTGGCATGAAAAGAAATGATCATGAACTAGAGACACCAAGCAGGACAGAGAGAACTTTCTGCACAGCTGCCGCTTTTCTGCAAAAATTAAGCTGCTGCCTGAGAGTATCGGCTTGAGAGTGAAATTTATCCGGCTCCACTCTCGTCACAATGGAACAAGCTGCGTACAAGAAAATAGGTGCTTTCACTGACTTCTGAGTTAAAAGGGCTTTGAAAATTGTAAAGCACTCTCAGATCTAAGGTACTAAAACTACTTACACAACATGAGTAATATGTTCCTTCCATATGATTTTTAAAGTTCGTTCCTTCCATATGATTTTTAAAGTTCTTCTCTCCTTTTCTCCCTCCCCCAAACACCTTCCAGTTGGAGACTACAAGCAGTAGTCCCAGACTCTGACGACTTTTCCTTGTACAGTGCACACCATCTTATGTCCTGCACCCAAGAAGGCCACTCCCTCAGTGCCCTGTGAACTAGACCAAGAGCCTCACATCATTCCAATTTAATCCTTTCCGACAACTCCATGGCTATTCAAAGTTGTCTGGGGTTTTCAGATTTAGCCAGATGAAAAGAGACCACTAGGGGCAAAATGGCTTGTGACTAATTAATTAAAAACCATAGAAGCACCTGTGTATGTATGTGTATGCACACGTACACACACACACACATATACATACATACATACACACAACCTGAAAATTTGGAGATAAAAATCAGTTACCCAGGGCTTCCCAGGTGGCGCAGTGGTTGAGAGTCTGCCTCCCGATGCAGGGGATACGGGTTTGTGCCCCGGTCCAGGAGGATCCCACATACCGCGAAGCCGCTGGGCCCGTGAGCCATGGCCGCTAAGCCTGCATGTCCGGAGCCTGTGCTCCACAATGGAGGAGGCCACGACAGCGAGAGGCCCACGTACAGAAAAAAAAAAAAAAAATCAGTTACCCAGGTTGGATACCAAAAAAAGGAAAAAGAAAAAAACGAACAGTATTAGTAAAACTGCATGAAGAAAGTAGTTGTTGAGCTGAAGATCAGCAGAAAAATAAGACTGCCACATTATCTACAATTTTCAAAGTGTTCAATATTTTTTCCATGGCACACAAAAAAGGAGAAATAGGAGGTCACAGCTCTGTCTTTCTCAACCCAATTTCCTAATGAAAATATCCTCAAAGGAAACATCTGCTTCCTTTACCCCACTTCTCTCCTTGAAGCCAGACTCCAGTGGGGACCAGCACCTCACCAGAGAAGTGATCAATAAAGAGGAAAGTGACACTGTGGCCAGAGGTCTACACAATCCCCAAACTGAGTAATCTACTCCTCAATTATGAGGTATCTCTTATAGTATTTATGACCAGTCTTTTTTTTTTATTTTATTTTTTTTATACAGCAGGTTCTTATTAGTTATCTATTTTATACATATTAGTGTATATATTTCAATCCCAATCTCCCAATTCATCCCACCACCACCACTCCCCGCTGCTTTCCCCCCTTGGTGTCCATATGTTTGTTTTCTGCATCTGTGTCTCTATTTCTGCCTTGCAAACCAGTTCATCTGTACCATTTTTCTAGATTCCACACATATGCATTAATATATGATGTTTGTTTTTCTCTTTCTGACTTACTTCACTCTGTATGACAGTCTCCAGGTCCATCCGTGTCTCTACAAATGACCCAATTTCATTCCTTTTTACAGTTGAGTAATATTCCATTGCATATGTGTGCCACATCTTTATCCATTCATCTGTTGATGGGCATTTAGGTTGCTTCCATGACCTATCTATTGTAAATAATGCTGCAATGAACATTGGGGTGCATGTGTCTTTTTGAATTATGGTTTTCTCTGGGTATATGCCCTTAAGACCAGTCTTAACACTACTTCTCAAGATTATGTGTGTGTGTGTGTGTGTGTGTGTGTGTGTGTGTGTGTATAAAATGCTAACAACAGACAGAAATGCCTGAAGAATAAAAGTTGAATCAGATAAGGAGCTCAACTTAAAAGTCCACTAGTTGTTCTACTTAAAACAATCATTTCCTATTTTTTAATTAGGAGCTGATAGGAGTAGCCTTCTCTAGATGCCCACACACCAGTATCTAACAGCAAGTGCTATCAGACAAAACTGTATCTGATCTGTGCCAGCTCTGTAACTGAGATGGAAGCATGGTCTGGAAGAAAAAACAATCAACTCAGGCAATATCTATGAGTTTTGACAAAAACAAAAACGACACCCTCCCACCAATCCAGAGGTGGGGTGGTACATTTAGTGAGTTTGCTTTTAAATAAAAGAGTGGTCTAGAGATAGTTTCTCAATTTTATAAACAGAAGTTTAAAGAAAAAAAAACCTTTAAACTGTATAGACTGTTTCAATCTTACCTTATTTACGAGTTTTGATTTCTAAGTTGTATTTAGCTTAGGGTACACTGCGATAGCTATTCCTACCTATGGTGAGCTTTCCTTTCTGTTTGTTTGTTTTTTTAGTCATCCATTTTATACACATCAGTGTATACATGTCAATCCCAATCTCCCAATTCACCACACCACAACCCCCACCCAGCCCCACTTTCCACCCCTCATGTCCATACATTTGTTCTCTACATCTGTGTCTCAATTTCTGCTCTGCAAACTAGTTCATCTGTACCATTTTCTAGGTTCCACATATATGCATTAATATACGATATTTGTTATTCTCTTTCTGACTTACTTCACTCTGTATAACAGTCTCTAGATCCATCCACATCACTACAAATGACCCAATTTTGTTCCTTTTCATGGTTGAGTAATATTCCATTGTATATATGTACCACGTTTTCTTTATCCATTCGTCCGTCAATGGGCATTTCGGTTGGTTGCTTCCATGACCTGGCTATTGTAAATAGTGCTGCAATGAACACTGAGGTGCATGAGTCTTTTTGAATTACAGTTTTCTCTGGGTATATGCCCAGGAGTGGGATTGCTGGGTCATATGGTAATTCTATTTTTAGTTCTTTAAGGAATATCCATACTGTTCTCCATAGTGGCTGTATCAATTTACATTCCCACCAACAGTACAAGAGGGTTCCCTTTTCTTCACAGCCTCTCCAGCATTTGTTGTTTGTAGATTTTCTGATGATGCCCATTCTAAGTGTTGTAAGGTGATACCACATTGTAGTTTTGATTTGCATTTCTCTAATAATTAGTGATATTGAGCAGCTTTTCATGTGCTTCTTGGCCATCTGTATGTCTTCTTTGGAGAAATGTCTATTTAGGTCTTCTGCCCATTTTTGGATTGGGTTGTTTGTTTTTTTAATGTTGAGCTGCATGAGCTGTTTATATATTTTGGAGATTAATCCTTTGGCTGATGGTTCATTTGCAAATATTTTCTCCCATTCTAAGGGTTGTCTTTTCGTCTTATTTATGGTTCCCTTTGCTGTGCAAAAGCTTTTAAGTTTCATTAGGTCCCATTTGTTTATTTTTATTTCCATTACTCTAGGAGGTGGATCAAAAATGATCTTGCAGGCTTCCCTGGTGGCGCAGTGGTTGGGAGTCCGCCTGCCGATGCGGGGGGCGCAGGTTTGTGCCCCGGTCCGGGAGGATCCCACGTGCCGCGGAGCGGCTGGGCCAGTGAGCCGTGGCCGCTGGGCCTGCGCGTCCGGAGCTTGTGCTCCGCGGCAGCAGAGGCCGCAGCGGTGAGAGGCCCGCATATGACAAAAAAAAAAAAAAAAAAAAAAAATGATCTTGCTGTGATTTATGTCAAAGAATGTTCTTCCTATGTTTTCCTCTAAGAGTTTGATAGTGCTCAGTCTTACATTTAGATCTCTAATCCATTTTGAGTTTGTTTTTGTGTATAGTATTAGGGAGTGTTTTAATTTCATTCTTTTACATGTAGCTGTCCAGTTCTCCCAGCACTACTTATTGAAGAGACTGTCTTTTCTCCATTGTATATCCTTGCCTCCTTTGTCATAGATTAGTTGACCATAGATGCGTGGCTTTATCTCTGGGCTTTCTATCCTGTTCCAGTGATGTATATTTCTGTTTTTGTGCCAGTACCATATTGTCTTGATTACTGTAGCTTTGTAGTATAGTCTGAAGTCATGGAGTCTGATTCCTCCAGCTCCGTTTTGTTCCCTCAAGACTGCTTTGGCTAGTCAGGGTCTTTTGTATCTCCATACAAATTTTAAGATTTTTTGTTCTAGTCCTGTAAAAAATGCCCCTGGTAATTTGATAGGGACTGCATTGAATCTGTAGATTGCTTTGGGTAGTATAGTCATTTTCACAATATTGATTCTTCTAATCCAAGAACATGGCATATCTCTCCATCTGTTGGTATCATCTTTAATTTCTTTCATCAGTGTCTTATAGTTTTCTGCATACAAGTCTTTTGGCTCTGTAGGTAGGTTTATTAATAGATATTTTATTCTTTTTATTGCAATAGTATATGGGAGTGCTTCCTTAATTTATCTTTCAGATTTTTCATCATTAGAGTATAGGAATGCTAGAGATTTCTGTGTATTAATTTTGTATCCTGCAGCTTTACCAAATTCATTGATAAGCTCTAATAGTTTTCTGGTGGCATCTTCAGGATTCTCTATGTATAGTATCATATCATCTGCAAACAGTGACAGTTTCACTTCTTCTTTTCCAATTTGTATTCCTTTTATTTCTTTTTCTTCTCTGATTGCCATGGCTAGGACTTCCAAAACTATGTTGAATAATAGTGGTGAGAGTGGACAACCTTGTCTTGTTCCTGATATTAGAGGAAATGTTTTCAGTTTTTCATCATTGAGAATGATGTTTGCTGTGGGATTGTCGTATATGGCCTTTATTATGTTGAAGTAGGTTCCCTCTGTGCCCACTTTCTGGAGAGTTTTTTATCATGAATGGGTGTTGAATTTTGTCAAAAGCTTTTTCTGCATCTATTGAGATGATCATATGGTTTTTATTCTTCAGTTTGTTAATATGGTATATCACATTGATTGATTTGCGTATATTGAAGAATCCTTGCATCCCTGGGATAAATCCCACTGGATCATGGTGTATGATCCTTTTACTGTGTTGTTGGATTCTGTTTGCTAGTATTTTGTTGAGGATCTTTGCATCTATATTCATCAGAGATATTGGTCTGTAATTTTCTTTTTTTGGAGTACCTTTGTCTGGTTTTGGTATGAGGGTGATGGTGGCCTCATAGCATGAGTTTGGGAGCTTTCCTTCCTCTACAATTTTTTGGAAGAGTTTGAGAAGTATGGTGTTAGCTCTTCTCTAAATGTTTGATAGAATTCACCTGTGAAGCTACCTGGTCCTGGACTTTTGTTTGCTGGAAGATTTTTAATCACAGTTTCAATTTAATTACTTATGATTGGTCTGTTCATATTTTCTATTTCTTTCTGGCTCAGCCTTGGAAGGTTACACCTTTCTAAGAATTTGTCCATTTCTTCCACATTGTCCATTTTATTGGCAAAGAGTTGCTTACAGTAGCCTCTTAGGATGTTTTGTATTTCTGTGGTGTCTGTTGTAACTTCTTTTTCATTTCTTCTTTTATTGATTTGAGTCCTCTCCCTCTTTTTCTGGATGAGTCTGGCTAATGGTTTATCAATTTTGTTTATCTTCTCGAAGAACCAGTTTTTAGTTTTATTGATCTTTGCTATTGTTTTATTTGTTTCTATTTCATTTATTTCTGCTCTGATCGTTATGATGTCTTTCCTTCTGCTAACTTTGGGTTTTGTTTGTTCTTCTTTCTCTAGTTACTTTAGGTGTAATGTTAGATTGTTTATTTGAGATTGTTCCTGTTTCTTGAGGTAGGCTTGTATAGCAATAAACTTCCCTCTTAGAACTGCTTTTGCTGCATCCCATAGGTTTTGGATTGTCGTGTTTTCATTGCCATTTGTCTCTAGGTATTTTTTGCTTTCCTCTTTGATTTCTTCAGTGATCTATTGGTTATTTAGTAACGTTGTTTAGCCTCCATGTGTTTGTGTTTTTTATGTTTTTTCCCTGTTATAATTTCTAATCTCATAGCATTGTGGTTAGAAAAGATGCTTGATATGATTTCAATTTTCTTAAATTTACTGAGGCTTGATTTGTGACCCAAGATGTGATCTATCCTGGAGAATGTTCCGTGTGCACTTGAGAAGAAAGTGTAATCTCCTGTTTTTGGATGGAATGTCCTATAAATATCAATTAAATCTATCTGGTCTATTGTGTCATTTAAAGCTTGTGTTCCCTTATTAATTTTCGGTTTGGATGATCTGTCCATTGGTGTAAGTGCGGTGTTAAAAGTCCCTCACTATTTTTGTGTTACTGTTGATTTTCTCTTTTATAGCTGTTAGCAGTTGCCTTATGTATTTAGGTGCTCCTATGTTGGGTGCATATATATTTATAATTGTTATATCTTCTTCTTGGATTGATCCCTTGATCATTATGTAGTGTCATTCCTTGTCTCTTGTAACGTTCTTTATTTTAAAGTTTACTTTATCTGATATGAGTATTGCTACTCCAACTTTCTTTTCATTTCCATTTGCATGGAATATCTTTTTCCATCCCCTCACTTGCAGTCTGAATGTGTCCCTAGGTCTGAAGTGGGTCTCTTGTAGACAGCATATATATGGGTCTTGTTTTTGTATCCATTCAGTGAGCCTGTGTCTTTTGGTTGGAGAATTTAATCCATTTATGTTTAAGGTAATTATTGATATCTATGTTCTATTACGATTTTTTAAATTGTTTTCGGTTTGTTTTTGTAGGTCCTTTTTTTCTCTTGTGTTTCTTGCCTAGAGAAGTTCCTTTAGCATTTGTTGTAGAGCTGGTTTGGTGGTGCTGAATTCTCTTAGCTTTTGCTTGTCTGTAAAGCTTTTGATTTCTCCAACGAATCTGAATGAGATCCTTGCCAGGTAGAGTAATCTTTGTTGTAGATTCTTCCCTTTCATCACTTTAAGTATATCATGCCACTCCCTTCTGGCTTGTAGAGTTTTTGCTGAGAAATCAGCTGTTAACCTTATGGGAGTTCCCTTGTATGTTATTTTTAGTTTTTCCCTTGCTGCTTTCAATAATTTTTCTTTGTCTTTAATTTTTGCCAGTTTGATTACTATGTGTCTCGGCATGTTTCTCCTTTAGTTTATCCCGTGTGGGACTCTCTGGGCTTCCTGGACTTGGGTGGTTATTTCCTTTCCCATGTAGGGAAGTTTTCGACTATAATCTCTTCAAATATTTTCGCGGGTCCTTTCTCTCTCTCTTCTCCTTCTGGGACCCCTATAATGTGAATGTTGTTGCATTTAATGTTGTCCCAGTGGTCTCTTAGGCTGTCTTCATTTCTTTTCTTTCTTTTTTCTTTGTTCTGTTCCACAACAGTGAATTCCACCATTCTGTCTTCCAGGTCACTTATCCGTTCTTCTGCCCCAGTTATTCTGCTATTGATTCCTTCTAGTGTATTTTTCATTTCAGTTACTGTATTGTTCATCTCTGTTTGTTTGTTCTTTAATTCTTCTAGATCTTTGTTAAACAGTTCTTGCATCTTCTTGACCTTTGCCTCCATTCTTTTTCCAAGGTCCTGGATCATCTTCACTATCATTATTCTGAATTCTTTTCCTGGAAGATTGCCTATCTCCATTTCATTTAGTTGTTTTCCTAGGGTTTTATCTTGTTCCTTCATCTGGTACATAGCCCTCTGCCTTTTCATCTTGTCTATCTTTCTGTGATGTGGTTTGTGTTCCACAGGCTGCCGGAGTTTAGTTCTTCCTCCTTCTGCTGTCTGCTACAGTGAGTTTTCTATTCCTAAAAGTATCAATTACCCAAGCTGTACTCAGAAATAAAGTCAGTGACCAGATGGCATTTGCCATTGTTGCTTTCCTGTTCTTCTTTCAGTAGGAGTCTCTTTGAAAGTATTTATTTTGGATGGTTTTATGTGCCACCCTTAAGATTCCCTACAGAGCTCACAGATACTTTCATGTAAAAATCAAGGTTTAGGGTAAATCCTAGACCTTAGCTGTCATTTTTTTATATACAAATTTATTTAATTATTTATTTTTGGCTGTGTTGGGTCTTCATTGCTGTACAGGGGCTTTCTCCAGCTGTGGTGAGCAGCGACTACTCTTTATTGTGGTGCGTGGGCTTCTCATTGTGGTGGTTTTTGGTTTTTTTGTTTTTTGGGTTTTTTTGCAGTACATGGGCTTCTCTCTGTTGTGGCCTCTCCCTTCGTGGAGCACAGGCTCTGGACACGCAGGCTCAGTGGCCATGGCTCATGGGCCCAGCTGCTCTGTGGCATGTGGGATCCTCCCAGACCGGGTCACAAACCCATGTCCCCTGCATCAGCAGGCAGACTCTCAACCACTGCGCCACCAGGGAAGCCCTGTGGTGGCTTCTGTTGCTGCGGAGCACCGGCTGTAGGCATGCGGGCTTCAGTAGTTGCAGCGCACCAGCTCAGTAGTTGTGGCTCACGGGCTTTAGAGCACAGGCTCAGTAGTTGTGAGGCTCAGTAGTTGTGAAGCACGGGCTTAGGTGCTCCGCGGCATGTGGAATCTTCCCAGCCCAGGGATCGAACCCATGTCTCCTGCATTGGCAGGAGGATTCTCAACCACTGTGCCAACAGGGGAGCCCCCCTTAGGTGTCATTTTAATGTTTGGGTTTTTTTTTTTAATTTGAAGCTTTTCTGAAAGTTAAAAGGGTAGAAAGTGACCTTAAATATCATGTAATCCAATCCCTTTATTTCATAAATGAAAAACTTCCCCCACAACAGGGAAGTCACAGGTCTGAAATCACCGTTAGTTAGTGCTATTCCTCAATTCCCAGCTCAGTGCCTTTTCCACTGTATCAGATTTGTTGCACAAAAGACAGAAACTCAAATACTAAGGAATAAGTCTCAAGTATTTCTGAATAAGAAGCGTGAAATTTATGTTTCTTTATCTTTTCCACTGTTATTTATTCCATTACTCATTTGGTTGTTTACCAAATGATAGATGATAGAGAGAAAAGAAATGTCTGTGAACTCAGTCCATTCTAATAATTTCTGGGAAACTTAGTTATTTTAAAGTTTTGGATGAAAAGAGATTAAAACTATAGAGGAGAAATTGCAATTGGTGATTTCAATCATTTCAATTATCTATGTTTCAGGTCTCCCCACCTTCTAATATATTAGGCCATAATAATCCCCATGAAAACATCAATAAATAGTCTCTAAATAGAAAATCTAACATTGGTATTAATGTTTCTGCATGAACTCAAACTAAATACAAGATGTTTTAAAACTTACTCTGTCATAGGGAAAATACAAAAGCTATCTAGCTACAATTAATGCCAGAACATCCTATTTATGATAATCTAATTACACTATATAAAAAATTCAAATGTTTTTTGTAAGTTACTGAAATATTTTGAGAGTTGAATTCGATAAAAAGTGTAAAGCATAAAATATACATATCATGTACCATAGTTATATACAACTGAATCTGGTAATATTAAAGACAAGTTCTGCAGAAAACCTACAAGTTAATTCAACACTATTTAAGAAGAGTGTGATCGAAGTAAAAACAGCTTGTCTAGATTATGTAAATGAAGTTAAGTACAATGTACAATTAAAACATAGCATACCATTGGATAAAGATGATGATATTACTTGAAATTGTTAGGATAAAGTTCCTACCAAGTATTAGTAAAAAATATATTATAACTTCCACTACCAGCCATAAAAGACTAAAGAGTATCATACTCTCCCTCTTCATTGCATACAAAGATCTATAAAATTGAGCAGAATACATGAAGCAATTGCTTTCAGGACTTGGAAAAGAGGCATACAGGACTGTAACGAGGTGAGTCCCATGATGGTCCCAGCCTTCTGCCTTGAGGCACATTCTAGACTTAGTGAAGACAAGTGGAGTCAAAGCAGAGCACAGCATACTCATCAAGCTGAAAAGGCAGACAAGTTTGGGGCTACCGAGGTGGGTGGAATTTGTGGAGTAGGTCACGAGAGAGTAGGAGCTGTAAAAAGAACGAGCTCCAGATGTTCACACAGAGTTAGCCTTAAGTCTTTGGCTGAAGATGAAGCTGTGCATGCAAAGGGCATGATTCGATGCAGCTCAATAGAGAAGAGCTACTGGGGAGCTGAACACAGATGCTGCAGGTTGAGATAGTCCAGAAGGTTATGGCTCAGGCCTACGAGGGCCTCTGTTTCCAGATCTCAGTATCTAATGGCAAAGAGCGTGGGACCAGGAGGCCAATTGATTGCATCAAAAGTCAATGCTGTGTGGTCATTATGGGTGGTCAAGAGATTCTAGGAGGTACGAGAAGAGGTTGTTAAAGCCTCTGTAGTAAGAGTCTTGGGGTTGGAGGAGGGGCACCAATGGGAGTGCCACTGTATTGCAATACGGACAGGTTCTATAGCCTTTGTTGTAGGGAGTCCCATTTAAGATGGGCTGGTTTGCAAGTAACAGCACAAATTCACTTAAGTAAAATTCTTTAATGAAAAATATATTGTCTTCAAAACCTATTTTTAACATTTGTGGGTGCTGAAAAGGGCCATGAGCTGTTTCTTGACAGTGTCAGAGATGGAGTGGCTCTTGGCTCATCAAATAATTTTCAGGAATTTAACAAAGGTAGCAGGGCCCTGTACTATGTGTGGGGCAATCAATGGCTCATGTCCTTTGTGAGTATTAGAATGTCCTGAATGAGTATGTCAAGTGGATCTCCTTGGAGGAGAATGTCACCAGGGTGATGTCATACTTGTGCTTCTGGAGAAAGCTGGATGTGGTGAAGATCTTGCCTGCAAAGACTGTACACAATAATAGGACTATTGATGGACCCCATGGACAGCTCGGCAGAGGTGTACTCTTCAAAGATGAAGGCAGACTGCAGTTGAGAGGTTGCTGAAATAGGCTTTGAACAGAACGTATTAGCCAAATCTATGACTGCAAAGTACTACCAGCTGCTGATTAGATGGAGTCAGTAATTTCCATTATATTAGGAATGGAGGCCTTAATGGGTAGGATCATGGTTCAAAAGTTATTGTAATCTACTGTGAGGTACCATTCGTTCTTTCTGAGTTTAAAAACAGGTCAGATTGTGCCGTTAAACTGAGAAAGAGTAGGAATCATCACTCATTTTGTTAAAAGGTCTTATATATGGGTTTTAATTCTTGAAGGCTCTTTATTTTTATTTACATTGAGCAATATTAGCTATTTTAATCATGGAGTGGGGAGGGATTCAAGGAAGTCCCATATTTCCAAGCCAACTGTAAGTGTCAAGGATGTAATTTAATTTATTATTCATTGGGTCAGTGCATCCATGCTGACCTTGGATATTTTAGGGCAATAAATGCTATGACCATGGGGAATTTAAGCAAGTCATTAATTCCAATGGGTAAGGTGAGACAGGCCTATTTGTTCTCTATTACATATTTGGTAACTTCTCTAGGAGTATTAGGGGTACCTTATTAAAATTTGGTAGGATCCCCATGTACATGATTACCTTCTTTAAATTTATTAAGATCCTCAGGTATAACTATAATTTGAGTCCCAGCATCAATTAAGACATGAAATCAAAGTGCATTTCAGCAGATGTTAAAATTAACTCAGAACCTCTGTTGTAGAGGTACAAAAGTCAATTGGTGCCTTTTTATCTTTCGTTACATTCTTTTAGTAAATTCTGGACTTCCAATTGGGTCAAATTTAGGATCTTTGATTCAGTTTTTTGTTTCTTTCCCATGTATCCAGGTATCCACTTGTTGGTTTTTTTTCAGTGATTCCTCACATACTTCAGGGAGATCCTCTCTACCCTGCTCATAGTTTAGTTAAGTTTCTTCCTCCAGAGGGCCTTAAATAAGTATAATCAAGGTTAGGGGGCTTCCCCATGCTAATGATGAGTCAGGTTTGACTTAACCCCTTGGCTTTGCCATGGAGTGCCATGGGCATTTTTCTCTATAACCTTGAAATATTTGGGATGCAGCTAAACGAGTGCTTAAAGGAAACTTTATAGCTCTAAATGCTTGTATTAGAAAATAACAAAATAAAGCAAATAAAATTTATAATAGTTATTTTTATAATCAGGAACAAAACTAAAGAAGAATACATGTTCTTTAAATTGATGGATTAGCAAGAAAAAGTATTTAGTTACCAAAAGTAAATAAATCCAACATTTACAAATAAGATAAAATTAGCTGTAACTTCATATTTTAATGTGAAATTTTTGAAACATAACAAACATAAAGAAAAATGCACACATCTCAAATATATGCCTCTGCATACTTCACCTCTTAGAGAAGGGATACATTCACTTTAATGTGAGTGTAATATCTGAAATTAATTCACCAATAAAAATTGGTATATGTGTTATAATCCTCAAGCCCAAGGCTGGAATAAATTAGATTAGACTGGGAGGTGAGGGGACAGTTACCAATGCAAAAGCTTAATAAAGAGAGAAAATACAAAGAATTGCCCTATATTTACTGAGTCAGGAATGGAAGTACAGATTTGTTCAGGAAAACCTGGTAATTCCCCCTGACACACACATTTGATGCTACCAGCTCTTCCTAAAGAAACCATAGCCATACACACACTCCCTCTATATGCTTTCTTTGTTCAAGGAGTAACACACGGGCTCTATCATGAATGGCAATAGAGATTCAATTCCATCCACTAACCTGAACAGCCCTAAGGAATTTTATCTGCTACATCACACCACCACCAATTTAAGCCTCCTCCAGTAGTTCTAATAGTGAAAATTCTTCAAATCACCATTAAATGATTAAAAGTATGCTATTTCCCACTATACATGATAAAGCATTATTCTGGCAATAGTAGATATTGATGGCCAACCTGAGATACAAGATTATTATGATGGTAAAACATTTCTAAGGCAATATGCATTTTATATATTCTATAAAGAATATTTAAGTTTCTCACTGATGTATTTTTCTGAGTGGGAGGAAATACACACAAATGCAAACACATATATACCTCAGTTCAATATTCCCAATCATCCCTGGAAAGGCACTAATAATGTATCTTTTGAAGTTTTGTGGGGAAAACCACCCTTTCCATTCCCCTACCCTACAGAATTTTCTCCTCAAATGAGATTCACCTAGTGCCAGAAGCCTACAGTCACCAAAGAGCTTTCTTAAAAATACTTCAAAAACAAACTTATAAACTGCTGCTAGGGAGTGGATTAACAGCTATAATGTAAAACCAAGCAGAAAACAACTCCTCCCAATCCCATACTACTGTAAACTACTGGTCTACTGCCTTTGGCCTGGCCATTTCTCATGGAGGTACATCGAAGTTGGTAGACAGTAATGTGTGAATATTTTTATAAACCATTAGATCAGCTCTATCCAATAGAACTTTCTGTAATGATGAAAATGTTCTAAATATACATTCTCCAATATATTACTAGCCATATGTGACTACTGCACACTTGAATTGTAGCTAGTGTGACTGAGGAACTAAATTTTTATTTCAATTAATTTAAATTTAAATATCCATGTGTGGCTAATGGGTAGCAGAGTTTTAAATTCTTAGTCTTTTTATAGAGCTAAACTATTCATCATGAATGTTTCCTCCACACCAGGGATTGCAAACAGGTGATCCATGGACCAAACTTGGCTGACAGATGGGTCTGGTTTGGTGACAACAGCATTTCTTGCTCTTAATCTAAATTAAATACTTTTAGACATGGTAATCCCCAGTTGGCCAATATATCTAACATTTCTTGATTCCCCTAAACACACACACATACACACGCGCGCACACACACACACACACACACACACACAAGCATTTGACTTTGGTTCTCCTACAAAATGGGGTGGTATTATTTTTCAGATTCCTTTTCATAAAACGTCACACATTTACATACTAATAAGCTTCAGGTGATGTTTCTTTTTAAAATAATAATAGTTCTAATAGTATCTAGCCCTTTAATGAGCACTTATTATGTGTTAAGAACCATCCTAAGTTCTTCACATGTATTAGCTCAAGCTTTACAACCTTTATATAAGTACTATTACTATACAGATAAGTGAGACAGAGAGGGATTAAGTAATTTGCCAACTTACTGCAAATAAATGACAGAGCCCAGTCCCAAATACAGGAAGCCTGTCTCCAGAGTGCATGCATGCTCTTAACCTCCATGCTCTCCATGCCTCACAGGCAAGCTTATTTCCTCCAATCATCACTTATTTTACAAGCAACTCATTTCAAACAATTTTTCAACACAATTACTATCACCCCTGTTTTACACAGTAAAAGTAATTTCTACTTTGAAACAGCAGCCAACTGCTAGGAGAGGCTTCAGAGGAAAGTGCCTTCTCTATAGGCCAGAGTAAAGCAACAGCTGGTTTTGTTACAAACTTTATCAGGGCTCATGAAACCAACATTCCTTTCTTTGCCTCCAAGAAAGGACAACACCCTCCAAATTTCCTTACCTTTCCTGCTTTCCCTGGGCTACTGAGCGTGTTACAAAGTTCTGATTTGATTAGGAGACATTAACATCAACGTCATTAATGAATGAGGTTTACAGCAGCTGCACAGCTCTTTTCCTAAAATCAAAGGTACTACAATCCAAAACTGGACATTCAAAAGAAAAAGGAAATCATAAACTTAACCCTGCTTATTCTACAATCACTTGCAAACCACCTCTTTTCTCGTATTTCTCAGAATCAAATATTTCCGCAAAGCTCTCTGTAATATTTCATAGGATACGGTACTTTTAAAAAATTCAAAGTTGCAAAAAGGAAGGGTTAAAGTTCACAACTAACCTTGTCAATGATGAAGACTATTGTTGTTCTTTCATAAAGGAAGAAGAGAAATAAATAAAGTTGACAAATGTGGCAGTGAACCAAAATCCAGAAGCCATCATAATTACCATCACTGTGACCACCACTCATGCTTTAGAGGGAAAAGCAAGGAGGAGTGCAGGCATATTTTGTGACTAAACTTGGTAATTTAATTTTTCCCTTCCCTTACTTTATCACAAGGTACACAGAGATGACTTATATGAGCGTCTAGGGATCTTGTAGGAAGCACTGCATTGGTCTCCAACTAATGAAAACAGTGAAAACAATAAAAATGGTGTCATAAGCAGCAATATAAAGAATACTATTACAAAAGGATACAGGAATATTCACTACAGTAACCTCAAGAAATGTAAACATTTGATAGCCATGATTGCTTCTGCCACTGGAATGACTCAAAAATGAAGAACACTAGATGTAAGTGCAGTGCGTAAAAAGCTGAGTTAATGACAAGGTCAGCTGGTGACCTGAAGGATTAATAAATATACTTTAAAACAGATGTTCGTCAACACTTAACTATCACAAAAGGCATTATTATAACAATAAAATGAAATAGAAGTGTAGATAAACAGAGAACAGATATTTATTAAGGGCAAGTTTTGTCCTTAGCACTGAGTTAAGCATTGTGAGGAACACAAAAGCAGCAAATGAGATTCTCTAAATTAACAGAAGTCATCTCATTTCATGTATTCAAAGTGCTAATAACTCCCCTTTTTCCTCCCAGCAGTAACTTACTTCTGCTGAATGTTATGGACTACAGAGGCACCTGCAAAATGTGTGTGTGTGTGTGTGTGTGTGTGTGTGTGTGAGAGAGAGAGAAGACCACTTTACTAATAAATAAAGTTGGATACACCAGATTTCACTGGACGTTAAAGACTGCATTTTGGAGGTGATGTCTGGATTAGGCAAGAAATGCAAATAGGCTACCTGCCTTCCAATATGTATGGAAGATTTTTCTTTAAACTGGGAGTCAATTTCAATGTTTCCTATCATGAACTGTAAGCCACAGGGCTCTGCTTAGAGAAGGTCCAAGCCACTAGGTAAGATGTCTGGCTCAGATTACGTATGCTACTGGATGTCAGAAGAGGAAAAGACTGACGGGATTAACTCAAAAAGGAAAGACTGTGGACAGTCTGAGTCTTGTGTGAGATTGTAAACACAGGGAGAAGAAGAATTAAACATCAAGGAGACAGGACCATACTCCAGACAAAGGACACAGCAATGAACTCCTCAGAGAAACATGTCATGCGTGACTCTCGATGGAATGATAGGTAAGGAATAATATTCCAAGATAATGTGACCCCACCAAGGAACTGACTACCGAAGCCATTCTTAGCTGGCTGTCCTTGAATTCACAGAAGGAGAGCAATTAGTATCAGGAGTGAGAGGTCCGAACACTACAAAGAGGAAGGAGCTTCAAGACGGCGGAAGAGTAAGATGTGGAGATCACCTTCCTCCCCACAAATACATCAGAAATACATCTACACGTGGAACAACTCCTACAGAACACCCACTGAACACCGGCAGAGACCTCAGACCTCCCGAAAGGCAAGAAACTCCCCACGTAACTGGGTAGGGCAAAAGAAAAAAAGAAAAAACAGAGACAAAAGAATAGGGACGGGACCTGCACCAGCGGGAGGGAGCTGTGAAGGAGGAAAAGTTTCCACACACTAGAAGCCCCTTCATGGGCGGAGACGGGGCGGCGGAGGGGGGAAGCTTCGGAGCCGCGGAGGAGAGCGCAGTAACAGGGGTACGGAGGGCAAAGCGGAGAGATTCCCGCAGAGGATCGGTGCCGACCAGCACTCACCAGCCCGAGAGGCTTGTCTGCTCCCCCGCCGGGACGGGCGGGGGCTGGGAGCTGAGGCTTAGGCTTCGGTCGGAAGCCGGGAGAGGACTGGGGTTGGCTGCGTGAACACAGCCTGAAGGGGGCTAGTGCACCACGGTCACTCGGGAGGGAGTCCAGGAAGAAATCTGAAGCTGCCTAAGAGGCAAGAGACCATTGTTTCGGGGTGCACAAGGAGAGGGGATTCAGAGCACCGCCTAAAGGTGCTCCAGAGACGGGCGCGAGCCGCGGCTATCAGTGCAGACACCAGAGACGGGCATGAGACACTAAGGCCGTTGCTGCCGCCACCAAGAAGGCTGTGTGCGAGCACAGGTCACTCTGCACACCTCCCCTCCCGGGAGCCTGTGCAGTCCACCACTGCCAGGGTGCCGGGATCCAGGGACAACTTCCCCAGGACAATGCACGGCGCGCCTCAGGCTGGTGCAACGTCACACCGGCCTCTGCCACTGCAGGCTCGCCCCGCACTCCATGCCCCTCCCTCCCCCCAGCCTGAGTGGGCCAGAGCCCCTGAATCAGTGGCTCCTTTAACCCCGTCCTGTCTGAGCGAAGATCAGACTCCCTCAGGCGACCTACGCACAGAGGCGGGGCCAAATCCAAAGCTGAACCCCAGGAGCTGTGTGAACAAAGAATAGAAAGGGAAATTTCTCCCAGCAGCCTCAGAAGCAGCAGATTAAATCTTCACAATGAACTTAATGTACCCTGCATCTGTGGAATACCTGAATACACAACGAATCATCCCAAATTGAGGAGGTGGACTTTGGGATCAACAATATTTATATATTTTTTCCCATTTTCTCTTTTTGTGAGTGTGTATGCATATGCTTCTGTGTGTAATTTTGTCTGTACAGCTTTGCTCTTACCGTTTGTCCTAGGGTTCTGTCCTTCCAGGTTTCTTTTTGTTATTTGTTTTTAGTATAGTTTTCAGCACTTGTTATCACTGGTGGATTTGTTCTTTGGTTTCGTTGTTCTCTTCTTTCTTTTTTAAAAATTACTTTTAAAAGTTTTTTAAAATAATTATTTATTGTTTTTTATTTTAATAACTTTTTAAATTTTTACTTTACCTTTTCCTTCCTTCCTCCCTCCCTCCCTCCCTCCCTCCCTCCCTCCCTCCCTCCCTCCCTCTCTCTCTCTCTCTCTCTCTCTCTTTCTTTCTTTCTTTCTTTCTTTCTTTCTCCCTTTTATTCTGAGCCATGTGGATGACAGGCTCTTGGTGTTCTAGCCATGCATCAGAGCTGTGCCTCTGAGGTGGGAGAGCCGAGTTCAGGACATTGGTCCACGAGAGACCTCCCAATCTCCACGTAATATCAAATGGCAAAAATCTCCCAGAGATCTCCATCTTAACGCCAAGACCCAGCTCCACTCAATGACCAGCAAGCTACAGTGCTGGACACCCTATGACAAAAAAACTAGCAAGACAGGAACACAGCCTCACCCATTAGCAGAGAGGCTGTCTAAAATCATAATAAGGTCACAGACACCACAAAAAAACCCCACCAGACTTGGACCTGCCCCCCAGAAAAACAAGATCCAGCGTCATCCAACAGAACACAGGCACTAGTCCCCTCCACCAGGAACCCTACACAACCCACTGAACAAATCTTAGCCACTGGGGGCAGACACCAAAAACAATGGGAATTACGAACCTGCGCCCTGTGAAAAGGAAACCCCAGACACAGTAAGTTAAGCCAAATGAGAAGACGAAGAAACACACAGAAGATGAAGGATCAAGGTAAAAACCCACCAGGCCTAACAAATGAAGAGGAAATAGGCAGTCACCTGAAAAGGAATTCAGAATAATGATAGTAAAGATGATTCAAAATCTTAGAAAGAGAATGGAGAAAATACAAGAAACATTTAACTAGGACCTAAAAGAACTAAAGAGCACCAAACAATCATGAACAACACAATAAATGAAATTAAAAATTCTCTAGATGGGATCAATAGAAGAATATCTGAGGCAGAAGAACAGATAAGTGACCTGGAAAATAAAATATTGGAAATAACTACTGCAGAGCAGAATAAAGAAAAAAGAATGAAAAGAATTGAGGACAGTCTCAGAGACCTCTGGGACAATATTAAACGCACCAACATTCGAATTATAGGGGTCCCAGAAGGAGAAGAGCAAAAGAAAGGGACTGAGAAAATATTTGAAGAGATTATAGTTGAAAACTTCCCTAATATGGGAAAGGAAGTAGTTAATAAAGTCCAGGAAGCACGGAGTCCCATATAGGATAAATCCAAGGAGAAGCACCTCAAGACACATATTAATCAAACTATCAAAAATTAAATACAAAAAAATATTAAAAGCAGCAAGGGAAAAACAATAAATAACATACAAGGGAATCCCCATAAGGTTAACAGTTGATCTTTCAAGATATACTCTCCAATCCACAAGGGAGTGGCAGGACATATTTAAAGTGATGAAAGGGAAAAACCTACAACCAAGATTACTCTATCAACCAAGGATCGCATTCAGATTTGACAGAGAAATTAAAACCTTTACAGACAAGCAAAAGCTAAGAGAATTCAGCATAACCAAACCAGCTTCACAACAAAGGCTAAAGGAATTTTTTTAGGCAGAAAACACAAGAGAAGGAAAAGGCCTACAATAACAAACCCCAAACAATTAAGAAAATGGTAATAGGAACATACATATCAATAATTACCTTAAATGTAAATGGATTAAATGCTCCAACAAAAAGACATAGACTGCCTGAATGGATAAAAAAAACAAGACCCGTATATATGCTATCTACAAGAGACCCACATCAGACCTAAAGACACATGCAGACTGAAAGCGAGGGGATGGAAAAAGATAATCCATGGAAATGGAAATCAAAAGAAAGCTGGAGTAGCAATTCTCATATCAGACAAAATGGACTTTAAAACAAAGACTATTACAAGAGGCAAAGAAGGACACTACATAATGATCAAGGGATCAATCCAAGAAGAAGATATAACAATTGTAAATATTTATGCACCCAAAATAGGGCACCTCAATACATAAGGCAAATGCTAACAGCCATAAAAGGGAAATCGACAGTAATACAATCATAGTGGGGGACTTTTACACCCCAATTTCACCAATGGACAGTATTCCAAAATGAAAATAAATAAGGAAACTAAAGCTTTAAATGATACAATAAACAAGATGGACTTAGTTGATATTTATAGGACATCCCATCCAAAAACAACAGAATACACTTTCTTCTCAAGTGCTCATGGAACATTCTCCAGGATAGATCATATCTTGGGTCACAAATCAAGCCTTGGTAAATTTAAGAAAATTGAAATCATATCAAGGATCTTTTCTGACCACAACGCTATGAGACTAGGTATCAATTACAGGAAAAAATCTGTAAAAAGTACAAACACATGGAGGCTAAACAATACACTACTTAACCAAGAGATCACTGAAGAAATCAAAGAGGAAATCAAAAAATACAAATGACAATGAAAACACGATAACCCAAAACCTATACGATGTAGCAAAAGCAGTTCTAAGAGGGAAGTTTATAGCAATACAATCCTACCTTAAGAAACAAGAAACATCTCAAATAAACAACCTAACCTTACACCTAAAGCAATTAGAGAAAGAAGAACAAAAAACCCCAAAGTTAGCAGAAGGAAAGAAATCATAAAGATCAGATCAGAAATAAATGAAAAAGAAATTAAGGAAATGACAGCAATGATCAATAAAATTAAAAGCTGGGAATTTGAGAAGATAAACAAAATTGATGAACCATTAGCCAAACTCATCAAGAAAAAAAGGGAAAAGACTCAAATCAGTAGAATTAGAAATGAAAAAGGAGATGTAACAACTGACACTGCAGAAATACAAAAGATTATTAGAGATTACAACAAGCAACTATATGCCAATAAAATGGACAACCTAGAGGAAATAGACAACTTCTTAGAAATGCACAACCTGCTGAGACTGAACCTGGAAGAAATAGAAAATATGAACAGACCAATCACAAGCACTGAAATTGACTGTGGTTAAAAATCTTCCAACAAACAAAAGCCCAAGACCAGATGGCTTCACAGGCGAATTCTATCAAACATTTAGAGAAGAGCTAATACCTATCCTTCTCAAACTCTTCCAAAATATAGCAGAGGGAGGAACACTCCCAAACGCATTCTATGAGGACACCATCACCCTCATACCAAAACCAGACAAAGACGTCAAAAAGGAAGAAAACTACAGGCCAGTATCACTGATGAACACAGATACAAAACTCAACAAGATACTAGCAAACAGAATCCAACAGCACATTAAAAGGATCATACACCATGATCAAGTAGGGTTTATCCCAGGAATGCAAGGATCCTTCAATATATGCAAATCAATCAATGTGATACACCATATTAACAAATTGAAGGAGAAAAACCATATGATCAACTCAACAGATGCAGAGAAAGCTTTCGACAAAATTCAACACCTATTTATGATAAAAACCCTCCAGAAAGTAGGCATAGAGGGAACTTACCTCAACATAATAAAGGCCATATATGACAAACCCACAGCCAACATCATCCTCAATGGTGAAAAACTGAAACCATTTCCACTAAGATCAGGAACAAGACAAGGTTGCCCACTTTCACCACTATTATTCAACCTAGTTTTGGAAGTTTTAGCCACAGCAATCAGAGAGGAAAAAGAAATAAAAGGAATCCAAATCCTTTTGGCTTCAGAAAAGAAGAAGTAAATGTGTCACTGTTTGCAGATGACATGATAATATATATAGAGAATCCTAAAGATGCTACCAGAAAACTACTAGAGCTAATCAATGAATTTGGTAAGGTAGCAGGATACAACATTAATGCACAGAAATCTCTTACATTCCTATACACTAATGATGAAAAATCTGAAAGTGAAATTAAGAAAACACTCCCATTTACGACAGCAACAAAAAGAATAAAATACCTAGGAATGAACCTACCTAAGGAGACAAAAGACCTGTATGCAGAAAACTATAAGACATTGATGAAAGAAATTAAAGACAATACAAACAGATGGAGAGATGTACAATGTTCTTAGAATGGAAGAATCAACATTGTGAAAAAGACTATACTACCCAAAGCAATCTACATATTCAACGCAATCCCTATCAAACTACCACTGGCATTTTTCACAGAACTAGAACAAAAAATTTCAAAATTTGTATGGAAACACAAAAGACCCTGAATAGCCAAAGCAATCTTGAGAAAGAAAAACGGAGATGGAGGAATCAGGCTCCTGGGACTTCAGACTATACTACAAAGCTACAGTAATCAAGACAGTATGGTACTGGCACAAAAACAGAAATATAGATCAATGGAAGAGGATAGAAAGCCCAGAGATAAACCCATGCACATATGGTCACCTTATCTTTGATAAAAGAGGCAAGAATACACAATGGAGAAAAGAAAGCCTGTTCAATAAGTGGTTCTGGGAAACCTGGACAGCTACATGTAAAAGAATGAAATTAGAACACTCCCTAACACCATACCCAAAACGAACTCAAAATGAATTAAAGACCTAAATGTAAGGCCAGACACTATAAAACTCTTAGAGGAAAACATAGGCAGAACACTTTATGACATAAATCACAGCAAGATCCTTTTGGACCCACCTCCTAGAGAAATGGAAATAAAAACAAAAATAAACAAATGGGACCTAATGAAACTTAAAAGCTTTTGCACAGCAAAGGGAACCACAAACAAGATGGAAAGACAGCCCTCAGAATGGGAGAAAATATTTGCAAATGAAGCAATTGACAAAGGATTAATCTCCAAAATTTCAAGCAGCTCATGCAGCTCAATATCAAAAAAATAAACAACCCAATCCAAAATTGGGCAGAAGAACTAAATAGACATTTCTCCCAACAGGATATACAGATTGCCAACAAACACATGAAAGAATGCTCAATATCATTAATCATTAGAGAAATGCAAATCAAAACTACAATGAGATATCATCTCACACTGGTCAGAATGGCCATTATCAAAAAATCTAGAAACAATAAATGCTGGACAGGGTGTAGAGAAAAGTGAACCTTCTTGCACTGTTGGTGGGAATGTAAATAGATACAGTCACTATGGAGAACAGTATGGAGGTTCCTTAAAAAACTACAAATGGAACTACCATACGACCCAGCAATCCCACTCCTGGGCATATACTCTGAGAAAACCATAATTCAAAAAGAGTCATGGGGCTTCCCTGGTGGCGCAGTGGTTGGGAGTCCGCCTGCCGATGCAGGGGGCGCAGGTTCATGCCCCGGTCCGGGAAGATCCCACATGCCGTGGAGCGGCTGGGCCCGTGAGCCATGGCTGCTGAGCCTGCGTGTCTGGAGCCTGTGCTCCGCAATGGGAGAGGCCACGACAGTGAGAGGCCCGCATACCACCCCCCCCCAAAAAAAAAAAAAAAAGAGTCATGTACCACAATGTTCACTGCAGCTCTATTTACAATAGCCAGCTCATGGTAGCAACCTAAGTGTCCACTGACAGGTGAATGGATAAAGAAGATGTGGCACATATATACAATGGAATATTACTCACCCATATAAAGAAACGAAACTGAGTTATTTGTAGTGAGGTGGATGGACCTAGAGTCTGTCATACAGAGTGAAGTAAGAAAGAGAAAAACAAATACCGTATGCTAACACATATATATGGAATCTCAAAAAAAAAGTAGTCATGAAGAACCTATGGGCAAGACTGGAATAAAGATGCAGACCTACTAGAGAATAGACTTGAGGACACGGGGAGAGGGAAGGGTAAGCTGGGACAAAGTGAGAGTGTGGTAGTGTATATATGGACATATATACACTACCAAATGTAAAATAGATAGCTAGTGGGAAGCAGTCGCATAGCACAGGGATATCAGCTCGGTGCTTTGTGACCAGCTAGAAGGGTGGGATAGGGAGGGTGGGAGTGAGGCAGACGCAAGAGGAAAGAGATATGGGGATATATGTACATGTATAACTAATTCACTTTGTTATAAAGCAGAAACTAATACACCATTGTAAAGCAATTATACTACAATTAAAATGTTAAAAAAAAAAAAAAAAAGAGTGAGAGGTCCCTCAAAGAGAACAGACAGATAATAGGTGTCCTCAATTTTTAGGACAGTATGGACTTGCAAGTCTTGATTAGATAGAACAGAAGAGCTGTGTGTGTGTGTGCACGTGCACACATACAAGTAAGTGGGTGTATTAATTGTTGCTGTTGTTTTTATTAAGAAATAATATATGTGTGAAATGAAAAGGCTATATTCAGGTAATGTGGCTCAGTCCTTAGTTAAGGCTTAAAGGATCACTAAAATTAAAACTGCTACCTATGGGACTTCCCTGGTGGTCCAGTGATGAAGAGTCCGCCTTCCAATGCACAGGATGTGGGTTCGATCCCTGGTCAGGGAACTAGGATCCCACATGCCACGAGGCAAATACGTCCGAGCGCCAGAACTACGGAGCTTGCGTGCCTCAACAAGGGAGCCGGCATGCTACAAACTACAGAGCCCACGCACCCTGGAGCCCACATGCCACAACTAGAGAGAGAAAACCCACATGCCACAACTAGAGAGAAACCTGTGTGCCACAACAAAGAGCCTGCACCACAACAAGTGATCCCGCATGCCTCAATGAAGATCCCACATGCTGCAACTAAGACCCCACACAGCCAAAACTAAATGAAATTTTAAAATTTTTTAAATGAAATAAAATAAAACTACTACCTAGTATTTTGCAAATGTTCCTATTTTCTGGCCCAGTAATAACATCTCGAGGACTCTATCTCAAGGAAACAATCAAAGATGCAAAGATTTACAAAGAATTATTTATATTACAGGATTACTTAAAATGGTAAAAATTTTAAAACAATCTTAATGTCCAGCAACAGAGAAATGGTTCAGCAACAAACTATTATATAACTTTTTAAAAAGCATTTAGGGAAAAGGGAAAATGATCATGCTCTAACATTAGGTGATAAAAAACAGGGTATGAAATTCTATAAAAAATATTGCATCAAATATGTACACGTAAAATGTATACCATAAGGCCGTGTAATAATGCATATATATCCGATAAGGAAATTACTAGTTCTGATGGCTGATTAATTTATTAGTTTTAATAGCATTTGTTTCTCCTAGCAATAAAGTATATAATTTATTTCAGACGATTTAGAGGGAAAAACCAGAAAGAACAAAAAGAAAAATTACCTGTAATGTCACTTCTCAGCGATGAAGACTGTTGGTACGTATTTCTGATCTTTTTCCCATGCGTTTATTATATTACTCTTATTATCACATAGCAAGGCTACACACCTGTTTTTAGCAAGGGTTACTTTTTGTGGTAAAATGTTGCAAATTTATTTTTAAAACTTTCAGTGTGCAAAGAAATGCAGCCTCTTTCATTTCCATGGCTGATTTAATCATCCTCAGGCACCTCATGGGAAGTGGGAAAATAGATTTGCTAATCAGCAATATTTCAAACTCTTCCAGTTTAAACAATTCTTCAGTTTAAATATTTATCTATTAAAATCTGACTTGACAAAATTGCTGGTTTAAGTGGTCCCCTTTGGAGGACTCAGACAGACTCTCAGAGCTCTATGTCACCCGTCCCCTTCTCCAGGAAGACCCAAGGAGACAGTATATATGGGGGCTCACAAGATCCTTCCAGCGAGGGCGGAGAAGAGGGCCCTGATCTGAGTACTGTTGTCAGGTATAGGGTGACTCTCTTCCTTCTACAGGTTCCTGCTGAAACGTGGCTGGTCCTGGGCTATTCCGCAAAGAGTTGCTGCCACTCACTATGGAGCCTGTGATCCTAACAACTGGCTCTGGTTGTGAAGCCATGCACAGAGACCTCTTGACTCCAACACTAGGTGCCTGCAGGTCCACAGGCTCTTTCACACTCACACACCATATTCATTTCTCAAAACTCACAGCACTGTACACCAGAAAAAGGGTCAATTGTACTGTATATAAATCACTCTTCAAAAAAAAAGCTATTTTTTAAAGTGGTGAAGGGAAATTTGCCCAAAATGTTCACATTAGCAAAAAGAAAATCTCAAAATTAATGAAATAACCACATAATGGAAAAGTTTAAAAAAGAATAACAAAGTAAACTCAAAAAAAATAGAAGAAAAGGAATTTTTTAATGTGAGTCTAAGGTTTCTGGCTTGAGGTGAACACATGAAGGCAGGATCCAGTGGAGTAGCAAGGACATAGGAGTGAGTTGGGCAACACTGGGGTGCACTGTTTACAGCCAATTTAAAAATAATAATAATAATACAGCTGACAAAAGTCAGCTTCTTCTTGTCACCATGAACCAGTAATTCTAAACAATGTCATTAATAAACTACTCCCTGAGAAAATGTGCTGGTCTAAACATGTGCCATGGTTATTAAGTTTTAGTAGTATAATATATATGTAAACTTTGAATTACCACTTTTTTTTTTTTTTTTTTTTTGCGGTACGCGGGCCTCTCACTGTTGTGGCCTCTCCCGTTGCGGAGCACAGGCTCTGGACGCACAGGCTCAGCGGCCATGGCTCACGGGCCCAGCCGCTCCGCGGCATGCGGGATCTTCCCGGACCGGGGCACGAACCCGTGTCCCCTGCATCGGCAGGCGGACTCTCAACCACTGCGCCACCAGGGAAGCCCTGAATTAGCACATTTTTATTACTTATTCTTTAATAAACATTCTATGCCACATGGAAGTTATTTCACAGAAATCACTAATTATATGAGATTTACACATATATAATTATATGGCCTGGCTTCTGATACATGTTTATTTGAAAGAACTGGAGCTCACTTCAAGTGCAGTTCCTGTCTTCAACCCACATATGTCTCCAACTACATGGTCCTGTGTTTGAAGAGGAGATTCTAAATAAACAGTGATTAGCACAGTGATTGTAAGGGAAGCATTTAGGGAAAAGGGAAAATGATTATTTTCCCTTAATAATTATGAATTATTTCAACTCTGTCTTTCTACCTCCAAATCATTCTCTGAACCTTGCAGAATTCACTTTTGGAAGTGTTTCTTCACATATTTTCCTTCTTTTTTCAATTATTATATCAATATAATTGCATTACTATAATTTACAAGTTTTCATTTTGCATTGTAATATTTATTTTGTTACTGGCATGAGAGAAAAATTTATTTCCCGGCCATTATTATTTGTTTCATTTCATGTTTATTACTGAAAATAATTTTGTCATATAAAAAAGGAAGGTATCCAAAAATCTACTCTGGTTATCAAGTACTCTGGATAGGGCACTGGTGGGACTATTTACTAAAATAGGAAATACAGGTGGAAGAAGTGTTTGGGGGGAAATGATTTGGGGTTCAATTTTAGACCCTGAGTTTGAACTTCTAAGGCACTAGCAAATGAAAATGCTCAGGATGTAGCCGGAAATACGGGTAAAGATCAAGATCTAAGAGTCACAGACAAACAAATGGGCCATGAAGTCATGACAATGAACAAAAGGTCATTCAAGGAAAGACAAAAATAAAAGCCAGAACTTCATGGCACACCACATTTCAAGGGCAGTTCCCCTCTGAAGGGGAACTGCGGAAAGAGAACAAGGATGAATGAGGATGGGTAAGGCAAGTACCTGGAGAAGGGAAAAATAAGGTGGTGGGGGGGTGTATCGAGGGCAGAGTAACACAGGCACAAAAAAACCACGAAATCAATTTGTATGTTAAAGTCAATTTATTATGAAACCTGCAATCAACCACACTGGATTTGGCAACCAGGATGTCTTTGGTGGTCTTTACAAAAGCAGTCCACAAAGGGTAGTAGATCTGGCCATTTTGCTAAAACATAAAACTGCAGAATGAGAAGCCCATGTTCCTAACCCTAGGTGAATCAGAGTGGACTCACTGCGCTCCAGTGATCTACAGAAATAAGGTCCCCGAACCACATGCACCAGGATTATCGGAGACACTTGTTTAAAACTGCTGATTCAAGGACCCTACTTCAGACCTTTGAATCAGAACCTAAGGAGTTAAAACTCAAGCTTAGGTATCCTTAATAAGCTCCCCAGGTAACCCCATGCATACTAAAACTTGAGGATCGCTGCACTATATGCTCTTCACGGTCCATTCTCCCTCTGACATTCTGTAGTTCAGTAATTTGTCTCTCTGAAAATAGGATGCTACAACAATGATTACTAGCATCCACCCAGAAGTCAAAAACTACATGATAAAAATACAATAATCAGAAGTACTCAGGGCAAAAATAACACTTCTGTTCTTCATTTACATCAGCTCATTTCAATTATGATTACCATCACTCTAATGAGGGTTGAGGAAGTACACTAGCCGGGGGGTAGAGAATAATGTTCATGGGTAGACAGGAGACCAGGGAGATGAGGGTTGAGGGCCAGGTGAACTATGTAAAACAAGAATGAAAAGAAAAAGCTCTGTTTGGTGGTACTGAGGTGCTATAAAGAAGTCATGCAACCTAAAAAGCACAAGATTACTATTATTAGATACATTAAAGATATTCAGTGTGATTGCCTTTCTTTTGATTTGGGGGAAAAAACTACATATGTCTACTTATTTATATATAGAAATAGAGAGTCAATGTTTTTATCTATGTATAGAAACAGAGAATCAATTTTTTTTCCTTAGGGAGGCAGCAATTTTAATTAATACTCCCTAATTGGTATTGATTTGAATTGACTAATGACAGTCTTATGATGGGACTATAGCTGTGGTGCCAAGCTTCCTGGGTCAGGAGCACAATGAGCTCCACTAGGTACAGAAACCTTTTGTTTTCAGTGGTCTCCGACTAGGCAACATTTTTTAGGTCTCAGAATACTGGAGCCAGAAAGATCCTTGGGAGGCCCTCTAGTGCAGCCTGCCACACACTGTTTTCTAAAAATCACTCTAGCACCTCCCCACCCCCACTGGAAGCCTAAAGGATGTGCCCGTTTCCCTTGAGGTTTTCCCATCACTCCCTCTCGACTCATCTGTGGCATTCTGTATATTGGACTACCTTGGGAAAGATGGGTCTTGGGTATCATTACACTCTGGGTTTGCATACTTGCTTTGCAGATTTGTAAGTAAAATAGCAAGTGGAAAAAATAAGTCAGAAAGTTGGATGGGTTATATCTGTGACTGTGTATTAACCACAGTGTTTCAGAAACAATTAACATACAGGTAGATAATGAGTGCAGATCAGAGGATGGGTTAAAGAATGGGCAGAACTAAAGAGAAAAGGAAAGGGGCTCAGGGTTGAGGACTTCCTGCCAATATGTCACAGGCTGAGAAAAGGGTTTGAAATACTAGCTTAAGGTAAGTATACACATTACAGCAAATACACAAGTTACCTGCAGGAAGAAGAGCAAGGCAAGAGGAGAAGGTGCAAACCAAAAGAAGAAAAGACATTGTATACTTTTAACTAGCTGTTAGGTTTTGTTTTTTTTAAGGCTCTGAGCATATGGCTCTTTCATAGGTAATCCAACCTATTTTACCTCCAAATAAGATCACTTCTGGACCACCTCACACAAACAAAACATCTATCTTATTTGTGAAGGCTTGTAGAAGAGAAGATCACACAAACTTATTTTTGTAGGCAACTTCCATCTCCATATCATGAATCTCCAATGATATATATAAGGATTTCCAGACTTAGGTTAGTACAAAGGTAGCACTGAGACAGTATGTCAAACACTACATATTTACCCAAATAAAAGGCAACCAGATTACAGTAATAAGGGCCAGATTTAGATTTAAATTTAAGATAGTCAAGTGAAAAAATCTTTTTGCCACTTCCTAGTCTCTACATCCAGTTTATTCTTTCATAAACTGAGTATCCTGCAGCTTAACCCACCAGCCCAGTGCTCTTTCCTCTCCCTTTGTCTCAGTTCCATTCCCAGGACATCTCTGGAATGCGCAGGGCTCAGCCTGCACAGGAGGTGGTAACACAGCACCACGTCTAGAAGAGACAACCGCTCCCATTGCCTTCTGTAATTCTACCTAACAGATAAACTGGAGACGGGAAAGGAAAAGGGAAAAAACGGACACATGTTCCAAACTTAACTGGGTACTGAAGGAGGGCTCTAACTTAACCACGTTGTTATATTCTCAGTGAAGTAACCCAAGTTCTAAAGGTTACTAAACATAAGGGGATGCCAAATAAACTGAGTTTCAAAAATTAATGCCAAAAACATTAAACTCGGGGCTTCCCTGGTGGCGCAGTGGTTGAGAATCCGCCTGCCGATGCAGGGGATACGGGTTCGTGCCCCGGTACGGGAAGATCCCACATGCCGCGGAGCGGCTGGGCCCGTGAGCCATGGCCGCTGAGCCTGCGCGTCCGGAGCCTGTGCCCCGCAACGGGAGAGGCCACAACAGTGAGAGGCCCGCGTAACACCAAAAATAAAAAAATAAATAAATAAATAAATAAATAAAAACATTAAACTCAAAGACAAATATATATATATATATATATATATATATATATATGTATGAAATTTGTCAAGTAAATGTCCAGGTATTCCACTCATTAAAGTAAAAGATTAAAAGGTTTATAAAGGCCATTGATCATAGTATGACCTGTGTTAAATCTCTCCTCTAGGCTTTCTTTACATTCTCTATTAAGAGGTAGACATGACTGTATTAGAATCTACTGTTTTGGCAAACTGATGACCCAGAACAAACTATTTCACTTTCCACAGCTGTCAATCATGAACGCAAGAATCATCTTTTAAAAGTTAAATATAAGCATTTCTAAATGAAGCTGCCGGGCTTCCCTGGTGGCACAGTGTTAAGAATCTGCCAGCCAATGCAGGGGACATGGGTTCGAGCCCTGGTCCGGGACAATCCCACATGCCGCGGAGCAGCTAAGCCCGTGCACCACACCTACTGAAGCCCACGCGCCTAGAACCTGTGCTCCTCAACAAGAGAAGCCACCGCAGTGAGAAGCCCGCGCACTGCAACGAAGAGTAGCCCCCACTCACTGCAACTAGAGAAAGCCCACGCACAGCAACGAAGACCCAATGCAGCCAAAATTAAATGAAATAAATAAATTTTTTAAAAATAAAAAATAAATGAAGCTGCCTCCAGCACCTGCCACTCTGCTCTTCCGTTGCTGTGCCACATGTCCAGCCCTCAGGTCCTCCAACATACCCGGCCATTTCCAACTTCAAGACAACAGCCTCTTCTTTGACCCTTTTACTCTCTAATTCCTATTTGCGTTTCAGGTGTCAGCTTAGACATCACTTCCTTAAAGCACCCTTCTCAGAAAGGTCCCCTTTACTATGCATTCTTTCTCATAGTACCAGGTGCTTTTTCTCATCAGCATCTATTGAAACATGTTAAAAAAAATAAGTGCATGAGCAAGCATGTTAATAAATATAGTACTGTTTTCTCTTTGTAGAGGATTTTCTATTTATTTTATTTCATTTTTTATTATCCACTGGCAAGCAGTATCACCAAACGGGGCAAGGATTCCGCCCAAAGTTAATGCATCTTCTTCCTTACTCTCACAATAAGGGTACATTTTGGAATAACCTTACCGTGACAGGGTCATTACCAGTAGAAAAGTGTGTGTGTGTGTGTGTGTGTGTGTGTGTGTGCATGTGTGTGCATGTGTATATATACACATACACACGATTTCTTTTTGAGAGCTTCTTAATTAAAAATAAACTCGGATAAGATTGCATTAAAAGCAGAGTATTACAAAACTCAAGTTGTTTGTAAGGGGTCGTTTAAGGACTTAAAAAATATTAGATGTACTTACTATATACTTTTACATGTGAAAAACAATACATGTTTTATAGGTCATCCCTGAAGAGGGGCATATGGCTGACTTCTGCAAAATGGGTTCTGTGTTCTCCTGTGGAACTGGGAGAAAGAGATGCATTGCTGGGGAGGGTGGGTTAAGAATCTGCCAGCCAATGCAGGGGACATGGGTTCGAGCCCTGGTCTGGGACGATCCCACATGCCGCAGAGCGGCTAAGCCCGTGCGTACAGGATAACATGCCTGAAGCCTCTCGAGTTTCAGCTCCTGCCTTCCTTTCCCAGGTCTCCTGCCTGCCCTGGACCTCCAGGGAATTATTATAGCCAGAGAGGTAATATGCAAAAGGAAGATCCAGCCTCTCCCAAACCTAATGGAGGACGACCCCTCTATGAAGAGGCTCCAAATACTGAATAAAAAGGAAAGTACAAAACAGGGCAGGAAACCAGCTGAGTTTCTTTCAAGCAAACAAATGAAACATAGAACTAAAATCTGTGATAAAATTATTATTTTGAGGTTGTATAAACAAGGGACCGCAATTAATGTCAAATAATTTTTCATAATTAAAAAAAGTTAAACAAGACAGAGCATTTGCTTTCTCCATCCCTTCAATAACTCTGAGCAAGTACTAACTAAAGAGGTTAAACCTGTAGGTGCCCATATTCCAAAGGTCTTTTTACCAAAGTACACGATCGCATTAAAACAGAGTACTTACTCAGCTACCTATTTTTAAGTGACACCTGAAAAACGAACACCATCAAGCTTTCTAAAAATAGAGCAAATCAGCTTTGTTTCACTTGTAGGAGCATGCATCCACCCACTGCTTGCTTCTTTTATCTAACTGCGAGAGTGGTAGAGATGTAGAAATACACAGAGAAAACAGATAAAGATAAACTTTGTCTCACATGCACAATATAAACAGCAATGGCTTCTACCCTGCTAACTAATGAGTAATTTTCCATTATCTGCTCTTGCCCATCATGTGCTAATATTTAAGAGAATGCAAGAAAAATATGGGGGCGTATGACCCATATTCCTAAGAAACGTATCATTTAGTCGGAGAAATAAAGACTAATGGCTGTAGAACAAAAATCAAGGCACAAATAGCACTATGTAACTAAGGGCTAGGCAGTATTGTAATTTTTTTAAACCAAGACCATTGTGATTTTGAAATTTAAAAAAAAAAAAAAAAAACCTTTTAAAAAGGCAGCACAATCTGAGCTGAATCTTGAAAATGGATAGGATTTAGACTGGCATAAAAGAGGAGATGCACAGCCCCTGTCTGAATGTAAAGAGGAGAAATATAAGCAAATAAAGAGTGGTTGGGTGGGATGCTGAGGAGTTCTCTGGCAGACATGAGGCTAATGAGGAGAACAGCCTGCCTAAATGAGAGGTTCAATTTGGAGCACAGTGGGAAACAATGGGGTAGAATTCGACTATGAAGAATCTGGAAATCCAGGCCATGTACTGCAAATAGCGACAGTAGATTCCTCCACACGGGAAAGCAGCAATATTAGGAAGGCAGCACTGGAAAGGAACTAGAGTAACAGGTACACATACTGCAAAGCACCATCTCAAGCATGCAAGAAATTGGAGTTTATTTCTGTATAACTGAATTTCATTTCTGTTTGGGGGCTACCATTCCATTGAATGGTAAAAACTGAATTTCAGTCAATTCAGGGTAATCTCCATCAATTTCTGGTTTCTTCTTTCTCAAAGGTTATATCTAAACGCCAAAGAATTACAAAACGCTAGATTTGGGGGATCTGGGGACAGGATGGGTGAAGACCATCATTTGCCTTTATCCCTGCAAATACCTGAAGCTCTTCCACCAACAGGTCTACCCAGATCCTTCCCTCATCCCTCCCACAAGCCTTCTCCAAGTCTGGCTCTCTCCTGGCCATATTTATACCCCCCTGTGCACACACAGGCACCCCCTGTTGCCACCTAAATTATTCTGGCCATGGGAGTCGGCATAGCTATCTCAGCTCCATCTACCGTGCTGGGCGCGCGGATCTCTGTGCCACCACGTCAAGCTCTACTTTTCTGAGGACAGGAAGAGCAGATGTGGAATCTTCCACAGCAATTCCCTTTCTCCCTCAAACCTGACTTCTAAAATTGAAAAGTCAAAAACTTGACTTTTTTATACTATGGAATATGCTGTGTTTAATCTTTTCGTTAAAAAATAAGTCAGACTGCCAAACGAAAAGAAGGGCAAGTATAAGAGAAACCATAGGGAGGGGAGGGCCACTGGTTAATACTGCAAACATTATCACATCAAACTAAGTGGGAAATAAAGAAGACCTGAACCAGGGGATCTTTGGAAATGGACAGTAAATAGGTAAGGTGAGAGATATTAAAAGGAAAAATTGATGGGAATGTTTAACAGAAGTAAAGAATACTGAATAAGAGAGAAAATAAAATCATCCCATGGTTTTTCTAGCCTTTGAGATTAGGAAAATAATGGCATTATCAAAACAGACACCATTTTAGAGTGAAAAGGTTCTGAATTTGGTTTTGAATTACATTCACATAGGTTTTCTGGTTCAAGATGATGACTTAAAATGCCAGCAAAAAAAGAATTTGAGACATATTCTAGAAATTAGTACTACTGAGCTGTTTCTCAGTAATACATTCATTACTATGGTTTTCAAATACTATCAGACTTCAAATAGATACACAGTTTTATGGAAGAGACAGCATAACTGATCTTGTAAAAAAGTTTTTAAAACCTTCAAACCCGAAAATCTGCCTTTCCATTCACCCTTCTCTATTAAAGTCTCTTCGTTTACAGGAATAGGTACATAGGTTACTTATTCTTTGGAAAAAATAAAAATTTACCTGAAAAAGAAACCAAGAATAATGCCGTGCCACATTCACACACACAGAGCTGGGCAGCTAAAACAGAACAGGCAACAATAGGCTGACAAAATCGAGCCTGTCCCAGCTCTCCACACCCCACCAAAGCCTGGAGGTGGATCCCGGTGAGCCCTGGAACTGACAGATAATCCTACTGCTACCTCACTAACTAAATCTCTGACCAGAGAACAACCTGAAGAAATATATAACTAGAGTCAATTACAGTGTTTGCGAGTAAAAAGCACTAAATGACTGAAGCACACAACGGGCACGCATGGCATGGACACAGACGGGGCAGAGAGCAGAGAATGACTTTCAAGTTATAAATTACTAGGTCAGCTCCAGTCAGATTAGCGAACTTCGGGGAGTGAAAATCAGGTAACAGAAAATAAATAACTAAGGGAAAACATTTTATGCATGTACATGAAAAACAGAGTATCAAAAATTGAGGATTATGCCAGGACATGTGGTTTGATCTTGATTCTGAGATACGGTTCCTCAGTTCAGTAACACTGATTATCCTAAAGAGAAGTGACAAGAAGAAAAAGGGAGAATAAAAGATTGAAAGTATCGTAGGTAAATAAAGGAAATGCATCCTTTCTCCACTCACCTTTTTAAGCCCTTCCTTGCACCTTAATATTTTAGCATGTAAATTAAGAATGAAAAATGGCATATTCAAGATAACATATTCCTAAACTCATATTTAAATCTATTCAATAAAAAGGTATTTAATCAAAAATACCTAAAACTCCAATTATTATTTCTGTACATTGAAGACAAATATTAGAACAAGACGCATTTCTATCTCTAAGGAGCAACTCCCCGGTCCATGAGAACAGAAAGGGGGCATTCAGTGTCTTCTTTGCTTTGGAGCTTCTTCTCACTAAATTTTGATCTACAGACTTGAGTTTTGGGGGTTTATTCCTGTCCTTCTCTCCAGTCCCAAATGGACAGGACTAAACAACCAATTATTCCTGTAGGGTCCAGAAACCAGGATCTGAATGCCCAACTCCCCATGGTCCTAAAAACCCATGAAAAGGTACAATCTCTTCAAATTACATATTTTTTTTAAATATAAGGTTTTGGGAATTCGCTGGAGTCCAGTGGTTAGGACTCGACGCTTTCACCTCAGGGGCCAGGGGTTCAATCCCTGGTTGGGGAACTAAGATCCAGCAAGCTGTGCAGCACGGCCAAAAAGAAAAGGTTTACATTTATTCAAATTGAAAATATTAAGCTATATTTAGTTTCATTCACATATTTTCAAGTCACCTCCTTACTACTCTGCACTTTTTCTGTCTCCCAATGCACTTACCACCTCCTAACGTAGTATACATTATCCTTATTTTTCTTACTGTTTATTGTCTATTTCTCCTTGCTGTAAAATGGAGGCTCTGTGAGCGCAAGGATCTTCACGTTCTTCATATAAGAGAATACTTGCTCAATAAATAGCTGTTGAATAGATGCATGTGCATAGTCTGTGCAATTCCTGACACTCTATAAATTTGCCATTTTGAAGCAACAAAATCCATGTGCCTGAAACATAAAGTATGGTTACAGGGCTGGGCAGCTGTATCCTGGACACTTTGGACAGACTCCATGACTGAATCTGTAAGAGCTAGAGCTTAATGCTTTGGACATATAATTCAAGGATAAATGGAACAGCTTCAGACATGCAGACCAGGATCTCACTGGCATAACTAAAATAAAGAGTTAAGTAGCCCTGGAGAACTAAAATATGGACACCTTTCATGAAGAATTAACACCTTCTTAAAGTAGAGTTGGGATAAGGCATAGAGCACACTATAAATGAATAAGGAGTTGGAGTCAGTTACCTTCAAGTGATGCTAGGACCCAGATAAAGATGCAAGACACTGAGAAAAACATCGCAGCCATGCTCTCCCTGGCTGTTTCCACTAGGAATGTGGATACCAATCCCCTCCATTTTTAATATCTCCTTTTCTTTCTGCTCTTAGCACTCACCCCCGGTCTCTCCCTCCCAGTGTTTTGCCCCTCTGCTGCTCTCTCACCCCGGCATGTGCCCCGCCCAGCAGGAGCTGAACTTGTCATATGCACAGAGACCAGCAGGCCTCTCCTGCCCACCACCATGTGCCAAGCTCAGCAGTGGCCTGGCACACATAAATAGGTTCTGATCTGAATACAGTGGAGCACGGACAGCCCCTAGAATTAAGTGTTCCATGCACACAGCCCTGGGCACGCACCCAGAAGCTAAACACATTCAGTGCATCCAGGATAAATCCCCTTAAAACTGGAGAAAATGGTGGTCTCTGTCAACCATTCAGTGACACCAGGGCTCTGACAGAAGATTAAACGAATAAATGCAGTAAAGACCCGACTCATTTCTTTAAGCTGATTTGCCTGCCTGAGTTCCCAGAGCCTCGGTGCCACAACCACTTGAAATTAAGAACAAGATGGGCCATCTTGATCTCTAAAGTTCTTCCACATCTCAAGGCCTATGGTTCAATCACCACCAACTTTTCAGCATCTACCACATTATAAACAACTATTCTGAGCACTGTAAGGACTATTCAATAAAAATATAAGAGACAATAGTGGTAGAAAATAATTAGCATAGTTAAGTACTGAGGTAGACCTTGAAGGATTCAGAACTTAGAGAAATAAAGAGGTTTTCAGAAAACAGCAAATCATGTGCAGAGATGCAGCAGTGGACATGAACCTGAGACATTCTTAAGACAGGGAAGACACTAGACTATCTGGAAATAGTAGGGTTCGTGTAGAAGAGCTATGGTTGATAACGTGGGTCAGTAGCCTTTCAGAGGAACTTGAAGGCCAGGGTAAGAAGTGCGGCACTGCGGGCAATGTGGAAAACACGTGAATTAAAAGAGAGAGGAAAATGAAGTGATGTTTCATAAAAATGCATTTGGTGGCCTCAGGTAGGGTGAATTGGAGTAGATAATGACTTGATAAAGATCAGTTGGAAAATAATGCAACAGTTCAGTTATTGGTAATGAGAATCACCACTAGTGTATTGGCAACTGAAACGAAGATGAAAGGGCAGAGGGGGAGACAGAGCAGGAAGGAAGAGCTGTCAGCCCTCACGAGAAGCCCCTCCCAGGATGTGGAATTGGCACACTAATCCTGGCTGGGTGTGTGGAGTGGCACTGCGCTCCTATCCGAGGGATCCCACAATAGTTTAGCACATCTTCGTTACAGCACCTAACCCGCTTGCTCTTCTTCAGTACACAAACCAAATTCAGGTGACTGGCTCCCCAAAAGAGAGTTCTGTACATCTCTAATCAACGCTGTCTCCTTTCAATTCTCCTTCTCCTCTTCTCCATGCCTGCCTTCCAAGCAGCTCAGTGTCAAAATTTTGCAGAGAGTTTTCCACCACAATCACCACTCCACAGAGCCCTCCTCCTCTCTTTCTTCTACAACCTTTCTTCTCTATTACCTTTTGAGTTCATCTCGTTAAAAACATGTTTGTCAAGATACCTAGTCACCATGGTGATAGGAAAGCAACACTACAGAGAAGAGAAAAAACTGCCCTTCTTCTTTTAGTAGCTTAAACATTTCTCAGTTTCCATCAGTTTACCTAAAAGATTAGGCCGTTAATCTCCAGTCTCTCAAAATAAGCCTACAAACAGCTCAACCCTCTTTCCAATACCAATATATAGTGCAAGCCTCATCCTAATTGCTCTAATTACATGAAGAACATAATGAGATACAGCAGCAGATGGCTACAGATTAAATTTGACAGAGAAGAAATTCTCCTCTCTCATCCTTTTATTGAAGAAATTTTGCCTTGAAAAAGAAAAATTAAACCAAAAAAATCAAAAATTCATTTTGTTCACAGAGCCAAATATATACTTTTAAGTGCCATTCCACTTTTCTATTTTCTTCAGTAGTACCTTTCCCTAAAAAAATAATTCACTCCTTTCATGTAGGTTTCTGTTACTACATATAACAGATAAGTTTGTACCCCCGATGAACTAAAGATGTGCTCACAGAAAGTCTGTCTGAAGTTTATATAATAAATCGTATACTTCCACAAACCTGTTGTATAATCTCAAAGATGTGCTCTATCAAATATAAAATTGGGGGAATGGGGTTATTTGAGCCTAACAACAGAAAGTCCCTATCTAAACCACTGTTAGCCCAGCGTTTCACAAGAGATGGAGTGTCAAACATCCAACCACCATGTTAATACTCTTTAAACTCAATGTCCAAAAGTGAAGTCACCATCTTCTCCTTAAAAATAAGTTTGCTTTCCCAATTTTTTTTCTAGCTAACGGTAACAATCGGCTCTAACCTTGGAGCTATCTTTTCAAACTCCTTTCATGCTGTTGTAAATACTATCAAATGGTATCTGAGGGCTTCCCTGGTAGCGCAGTGGTTGAGAGTCTGCCTGCCGATGCAGGGGATACGGGTTCGGGTCCTGGTCTGGGAAGATCCCACATGCCGCAGAGCAAACTGGGCCCGTGAGCCACAACTACTGAGCCTGCGCGTCTGGAGCCTGTGCTCCGGAACGAGAGGGGCCGTGACAGTGAGAGGCCTGTGCACTGAGATGAAGAGTGGCCCCCACTTGCCACAACTAGAGAAAGCCCTTGCACAGAAACGAAGACCCAACACAGCCAAAAATAAATAAATAAATTTATTTTTTTTAAATGGTATCTGATAAACTCATTCATTAATAAAATTATCAATTACCACTCCATAACACACCTGTTTGAAGTTTAACAAGATACAAGAAGCTTTAAAACAAGTAGATTTCTATTATAGGATATGGGGCAAGAAAAAGAAGGGCAAAGAATTCTAGCACCCAGTCATAAACTTACATGAAACCTCTTTTAAAAAGAAAAATTAATGTCCCTGTCTCAACGCTGTCTGTTTCCTTAAAAAAATCCCCTCCTCTCTCCTTAATATCTTCATTGAAGAGGCCTCTGCTAAAATTGACTCAACAGTTTCTTTCATTTGGTATTCAACTAGTCAACAATCATAACAGGCATATTACATTAATCCTCATAGGCTACATTGTGCCTCAGTAACAAATTAACTCTGAAATCTCAGCAGCTTTAAACAAAGTTTATTTCTTGTTCACACAATGTCCTCTAGGGATCCAGAAGCTCTCTACTAATTGGTGAATCAGGGACTCAGTCCAGTAGGTCTCTACAATCCACATGAGAGTCTCTACAATCCACGTGGCAAAGTGCTTTGGCTCATAAATGACACCTGTCACCTCCACTTATAATCTACTGTTTAGAATAAACACATGGTCCCAACCTAACCCACAAGGAAGAAAAGAAAAAGCAGCCAGGACCTGGCTCTAAAGAGGAAAATAAAACAGGACTAGGTGATCATGTAGCATTGTCTCTATCACCATGAGGCACTTATTCTATGCCTAATGAACTACCATGCATCTGGAAGTCTTTATACGTGCTAACATCTTTAATATCCACAACCACCTCGAGATAGGTATTATTATTATTATCCCATTTTACAAACAAGGAAATTGAGGTCCAAAGAAGTTAAGTAACTTACCCAAGCTAGTAAGAGGCCTAGCTGGGATTCAAATCCAAGCAACAGGCTCCAGAATACACTATGTCACACTGCTTCTCAAATATGCAAGACACAGTGCTAGGCACTGTTGAGGATATTGGTCTTCAAATATTTATAAGCCTATCATATGAAAAAAGTATTTAGATATATTCTATTAAGTCTTAAGAGGACAAAATAAGAGGTAGTACTGAGACAAAAAATTAAGTGAGAGAGTTATTTCTGAGTGTCTATTATAAGCCAGACACCATTCTAGAGACTGTATGTACCTCTCATTTAAGCATCAAAACACTCCCACAAAGTGGGTATTATTATTCCAGTTACACACACACACACAAAAAAAAAAACAGACTCAGAGAGATTAAGTAACTTGACTAGGATATTATGCAGAGCCAAGATTTAAACCCAAATTAATCTGGCTCCCAAGCCTGTGCAATTTTACACTACATCTCACTGTTTTTCAATATAGAAATAATACATACAAATCTCAGCCTACAAATCAGATGGGCAAGAAATGTAACTTCATTCTCTTCATTTTTTCAATAACTACACTTAATTTTGACTATGAGCCCCCATTGAGCTGAGAGGCAGAGAAACTTAATCTTTGCAGTTTTGCTGTGAGGTCTTATGGAGAAGTTCACTCTCCTCTAGAATTCATCAAACCTTCCTAGAGGTTCTCTCAAGCACAAGGCCAATATCTGGGCTCTCTCAACTCCCTATCTGACTCTCCCTCAACTTGTCTACAAAATCATTTTTCCTGACTTTTCCAAGTTTAGTTTCATAGTCAGACCCAGGCTTTGTAATTTCTGAAATTCAAAAACCAGACACTTGCCTCTTCTCTGCATTCTGCTGAGGTGTCTCTTCCCTCCCCTGCTAACCAGAAAAAGTGAAACTGTCAGAGGGCAGCAGAAAATACCAGGAACAGAAAGTACATTGTTTAACATATCACAGCATCACGTGTTTATATTATAAAGAAAGCCTTTTGACAACTGAAGCTGCTGAAAATGAAACAAGTCATATGAGACAGCGAACTTCCCAGTATAAGAAGTATTCAAGGCAAGTGTGGTTGGTCTTGTATCTAAAGCAATACAGAGGTTTAACAGGTATATTTGGAGGGTGGGGGTGGGAGAAGTAGCGGTGATTGAACCTAGAATATTTGTCATCTCAATGGATAGTAGGAGAGAGAGAAAGAAAAATAAAAAACAGGCAAAGCTATAATTTTAAGGATTCCAGAAGAGCATGGCTGATTTTCTATGCATATTCAAGTGGAAGAAGATAGAAAAGGACAGGTTACCATAAACTTCAATACTGACAAGAGGAAAATGAAGGAAAATACGTATAGCCCACAAAGGAATAGAAGGAGAACATCCAAGAATATGATTTCCTAAGGTCCGCTGAAATAAGAAAAAAAGAAGAGAGAATGGTATGAGGAAAGGTGAGGATGTGGAAGATTATCCAAAACATTCTGACCTGTAAGAACTCTGTCACTGAATGCTGCCACTCAGCGACAACTTGATGCTGATCTAAAACTGCAGAGCCCCCAGGAGACAGAAGCCAGGGTGTGCTGAGTGAGGAGACAAAAAGCCACTGTAGCCGAGACCTTACAGTTATCCCTTTCACAGCCTAGGGAATACATCCTGATTGTTCTAATAATTTTCTCTCAACTTTTGTCTAAGAGCTAATGATAAAATAATAATGATAATAAATTACTAAGAAGCACTCCCAGAGGCATCAGAAGTTATGTTAAGCCACATTATAATGCAGCTTAGAGTTATAGAAAGTATCTTATTAAAATTTAAGACCCTTCAAAATTCAACCTTATTTAATTTCAAAGCAGTATTTCAAACCAAAAGGCCCTATGGGGGTTGAGAGAGAAAAGGGAAATAGCAATATCCTATCTCTACTAAGGAGAGAACTGAGGTAGGAGGGGAGGGGGATCTATTGGACATTTTTAATGACAGCTTCATTTGTGATATATTATAAACATCTGTCCCTCTGTCACAGTGCAAGGACAAAGCGACCATTTTACTTATTGTTTCCTATGTCGTTATTATCGATCAAGGTGAAAAGCTACATTTCTGGCTCTGACCTCCCTTAAGCCCTAGACCCATGCATCAAATTGCTTCCTGGTTCTCCCTTCCCCTGGATCACATTCCACAAGCAGAACCCATTCATTTTATCCAAAACTGAATTTATCATCTTTTTCCAAAACCTGACCTTCCTCCTTTATTATTCTCCATTCCTATGCAGCCAAGACAAGAACCTAGGAGATTCCCCCAGATGCTTTTTCATTCTTTAACATGAAGGAGGCACAGATTCTTACCTCCTCAGTTACTCTCAGTTGGTGTCCTCCTCTTCATCCCTTCTGCCACCCGCTCTTTCAGTTCCGACCCTCATCATCTCTCCTCTGAACTCCTGCACCAGCCTCTTAGCATATGTCCCCCCTCTCCTCACCTTGTCTCCCACCAACAGATTCTACGCCCTCGCACCGGAGGGATGCTTCTAAAATGCAAATTTGATCATGCCACACCTCAGAAGAGAGCCTCGCGATGACGAGCCCGTTCTCCCCAAGAGACAAACCAAGTTTCTCAGCATGACAGAAAGGCCTTCCATGGGCCGGCCATCAGCAGCTCCACCGTCCAGCACTGGCCGTGTCACACATCGCCGCAATGAAGCCAGCCTGAACGACTTGCGCTGCACGCCCCATGCTACTTTACACTTTTTGGTGTTTCGCGTGTAGTTCCCTCAGCCCGGAACCTCCTTCCTCTCTTCAACAAGCCACAGTTCAATACCCCACTCCTCCAGGAACCCTCCCCTGACTTTCTGCCATCCCTTCTGCTCCTCTCGCCTCAGGCGCGAGTGCCCTGCCTCCGCATTTGCAGAGCACACCAGCCGCACCGCCACAGCACCCATCACACCCTCTGCAAACGCCGCTTGTTTCTCTGTATTACCCGTGAGACTGCCAACAGCTCAGGAAAGCTGTCTTCTCCTCCACTCACAGTGCCTGGTGCCCAAGAAATGTTCACTAAACTTTTTTCATTACGTGCCTCGATTTCTACTTGATGCCGTTTGTAACATTTTCACTACAGGTACAAATGAGGGGTTTATAGTAAGAAATATTGTGTATGCTCAATGTAACAGGAAAACGGCAAGGGTCCTTTATCATCCTTCCGCAGGTCAGCCGGGTACCACACCAAGTACACACCTTCACATGATGCTTAATGTTTAAAATAGTAGTGGCAGTATCTTGTTTTCACTAGGAAGGAAACTATAGCTCAGAGAGGATAATAAATTCTCCCAAGGCTAAACAACTGGAAAGCAGATGGGTCAACATTAAAATACAGGTTTTACATGAATCCGTTAGTGCCTTTCACATAAGAGAGAGAACACAGAAATTAAATGGAAAGAAAGCCCACACAAAGAAGAAGAAAAGAAAATTTTCTACGTTCTCCAGACTCACAGTCTCTTTTCTCCATATTTCTCAGCAGAATAGGTGACTCACGGTAATGGGATCATCCTAAAACCACGGCTGTTACTTAGAACACCATGTTAAGGAAAGTTAAGGCTAGTGGTGCAATAAACTTAATTAGTTTCATTCCACTAGATATCCATCTACTAAACTTCTAACCTTGTGAACCATTTCAGAAACACGTAGCCTAGGAAAACGTATGTAGGGGCTCAGTTTTAATCCATCACCATCATTACAATACAACTCCAAGTACTAACCTTCCTCGTGGCATCTGAGCACTTCGGTGTATGAAAGATCTTACAAAGAGGCTCAGGGCTCAGCTCTGCAAACAGAATGTGCAATGGAATACCTACCTAGAGAAGCTAAGCATGAGGGTTAGTTCATGAGCTCACCGCACAGGATGAGGAGGACTCTCCTCCAGGACATGGGTGAGGACAAGCTACAGCTCACACCACAGCCCTGCACACCCTGTGCTGGGGATATTCGGGGGCACGCTGTGGGGACTGAGGACTGTGGGCTCAGTGTACGGGTCACAGCTGCAAGTCTTGCCTGGTGATGTCATAAAAACATGCTTGGTCTACTCGGTGGAGGTAATCTAGCCCCAATAAAGACTGCACCGGCTGCTCAACGATGTTTGGAGTTCACCACCCAGAGAACTAAAAGAGCTACAATTCAGGGACACCAGGCACGGAGCCCAACAACAGCAGCCTTGAAAAAGACAAGGAAGAAAAAATGTAGCAGCAACTCCCTGGGCATGTGACTTGAGACTCTTGGCAGGCTGCCCCACAGGGCTGGACAGTCTGTGGGCAGAGAACTCAAATCTTTCTCTCAGATGCCAGAGGCCAAGAAGGCCCAGACAGAGGACTACCAACTCAGATCCTCCATCAAGCTAATAATCAATGAGACCCTCCAGAGGAGAACAGTGAATGAATAACCACAACTCTCACCTGCTGTACACAGTCGTGGGACTGATCAGCATCACTCCAACTGGGCTTCATGACGTCCACAACCTGAAACAGTTCTGTAATATATTAATTGGATATCAAATATGCAACTGATGCAAGGTTTGTTCCGCAGTAGGCATAAAGCTAAACAAAGCTCTGTAGCAAAAACAAAGGACAGAGTTCAGCTTAACAAGTCAACCAACATTAATAGGGCGTGAATTGAGACACTGGGCCAAGAACAGGTAACACAAATATGAATAAGATGACTTTGAGGAAACTCCAGTGCACTGGGGGGAAGGAAAAAAAGCAAAGAGAATGTCAATATAATATGGTAACTGCTGGCACAGTATGTACATGACAGTATGTGAAGATCACCAGCCAGAGTTAAATGACCAAAATCAAAGAAGGCAAACGTCGACTCCCACAGGGACCAAAGAGAAGAGTTAAAAAACAACCCTATAAATAACCTAGTCTGGATTTTCAAATGAGGACACAAGTTATAAGGGGAGTATGACTTGCCCAGAGTCATGCAGTCAATTAGAAGCAAAGCCTGGGCTGGAACTCAGATTTCCACTGCTTTCCACCATAGCAGAACACTGTTCCAATATCACAGATATGGGACAAGTTCTAAGCTTCTGAAGCTGGGTAACTACAACTGTCAAAAATGCAGATTCTAAACTGAGTAATGAACTGTGAATGAGGATGGAAGGACAGGTGTGAGGGCTGGATGTCCCCAAGGGTGGGAGGCCTGGCATCTGCATGTAGTATGTCAGTAAAACCAGAAAAATTAAAAGCATTTCATTTGTAACTGGCAGCAAACATTCCCCTCAAGACAAGTATTTGCTAAAAAGTTGCTTCAGTGGTGTTACTAGTTCTCTGCTCCTCCCCTACAGCAGAGAGCTATTTTATCACTTGTGCTAAGAATGTGGACATGCGTTGCATGCAAGATTTCTCAGAGACTACTGAAATTAGGCAGAGTACAACATAACCACATCTACTTCAGACTGGGTTAGCAAGCCCCTTCCCCAACAGAACATCACTATGGCATCACGAAGTTCAAAGCAATACCCGTATGAACTAACACAAAGCTCCACCCATGTGACTTTGCGAACTGAAATGCAAGCCAGTTGTGATTACACAGTAATGAGACCACTGCTACACTTAAATCCTTCAATGAACATTCACTGATTAACTCTGTCATGTACTGTTTTAAGACCTGGTTTTGGGGGGGAGGGGATGACCGGGGTGTCGGTGGGGAGGTTAGGGGACAAAGGATGAGAAACCAGACAAAGGAAAACACAAGATAAAATGACACAACCCCAGTCTAGTCAGGAAAGCAAATAGGCATACAAATAACTGTAAAACTGTTTGATAAATGTTATAGAACAGTGCTACACAAAATGTGACCTGTGGACCAATGACGACCTGTGAATTGTTTGCTGTTGGTCCATAAAAACATAGCTAAGTTCAAAACTGAGCATAATCATTTAGAAACCTAGTAATTTTAGGGCTGTTGAATCTAATAATTTTAAAATGAGGTTTCCATTTTCTATGTCTTCTTTATACCTCATTTTTCTATTTCATTTTTATTATATTTTACAAAAGTATTGGTACACAAAGCAATAAAGTGATATATCAGAAGTACTATATATAATACGATACTGTATGAGCACAGACGAAGAAAAATGGCATGTCCAGAGAGGAGATAACCTTTGAGCTGCAAAGGATACATCAGACATAGTGAGACATGAAAGGCATCCCAGGCAGAGGAAGAGCATCTGCAAAAGCCTGGGGGTCATAAAAGTAGATGGTATGTTTACAGCACAGACTTTGAGGCAAAGTAATAAACAGTAAAAGTGCAGAAAGTTAAGCTACAAAGATTCAAAGAAACTTGTATGACTTTATAGTTTAGGCTTTGGGCTCTACCCAAAACTCAAGAGGGAATCACTGACCATTTTTATAACCAGGAGAGGATGTGTTTATATTTTCATTAAAGTTATTCTTTAGGTAGGTTGGTTTGAAGGGAGAGAGAACAGGGAGAGATAGAGACCAGTTATGAAAATACTGGAAAATAATTTAGGTGGAAAGTGAAGAAACCTGCATATGTCAAGGAAAATAGGCAAGAGAGAATGACTTAGAGAAATGTTTCATTTCATTTTATTTTTTTTAAGAAGAGACAATATGTTTTTATTCAGCATAATCCACCTAGAATATGTTGACCTGTTGCAACCAGAACAAACTATTTTCAAGAAAAAAAAATCACTTGTCTCACATCACAGATCCTATTCAAATGAATAAATAATTATCAACTATTACACATAAATTTAGATCAGAATTAAAACAGAGAAATCAAGGAATTTAGAGTCACATTCTATTTCTCTGTGGGAAGAGTTGTTTTTAAGCCAAGGCTTCATCTGTGTGTGGGCTACCTAGAGAGATAATGTAGACAACCTAAAGCTTATGAAAATTACATAACCTTGAGGTTCATAATTGTCATCCTGGAGCACACCTGTATCATTAGAGAAATTTTTTTAAAGGTATAACATGCATAATATTCCTTACTTATCAATATGGGTCAGAATCTGTAATCAGACAGTTGTTCACTTAGTAAGTGATTATACAAGAGAGAGATCGGTAAGTATAAGAATGAGGAGTGAGTGCGTTACTGAGAGACAGGAGAGATATTGGGATAAAATGGGAAATTCTGGAATGAAAATGTGAAAGTTCAGTAAACACAAGAACAGTGGGTGTGTTGCTGAGAAACAGGGGAGGTATCTGGGGTGAAATGTGAAATTCTAGAATGATATTGGGCTTAAATAATCTAAATAGATTCACATGTATCAGTGGAGAAGAAGTATGGATAAAGAGTTACAGCCGGGGCTTCCCTGGTGGCGCATTGGTTGAGAATCTGCCTGCCAATGCAGGGGACACGGGTTCAAGCCCTGGTCTGGGAAGATCCCATATGCCATGGAGCAACTAGGCTCGTGAGCCACAACTACTGAACCTGCGCGTCTGGAGCCTGTGCTCTGCAACAAGAGAGACCACGACAGTGAGAGGCCCGCACACCACGATGAAGAGTGGCCCCTGCTTGCCACAACTAGAGAAAGCCCTCTCACAGAAACGAAGACCCGACACAGCCAAAAATAAAATAAATAAATAAATAAGCTTTCATAAAAAATTTTTAAAAAGAGTTGTAGCCAACACATTTATTTTGCACATTCTATGAACAGAGCAGTATTGTAGATACTATGGGAGCTACAAAGGGGAATAAGAGGAAGTACCTCACTGTTAGTCCCAGGGCAATTCTAGGGTCTCCTCAGACTCCCTGGAAGTTAGTTCTGGACCACAGAAGGTCTGAGGTGCTTACCTCAGTAAGTAACAAACCAAGACTCACTTTCAATCAAGAGAATTCGAAGGGTTCAAGGAAACTCTAACGGGTATGGGGTGTGTGTGTGTGTGTGTGTGTGTGTGTGTGTGTGTGTGTGTGTGTGTGTGTGTGTGTGTGGTGTTAAGTGGGGAGGGAGGGTCCCTTGGCTAGAAGAAATTCGTATTTCCTGAAATGTCCCCAGAGCAAGTTTGAGTCCCTTAAATGAAAACTGTTGAGCCAGCCAGCTCCTCTGGAAGCACCCAGTCTTCAGGGAAAGTGCAGCCCTCCCACACACAGTGTAAACTCCACTGAGATCCAGAGCTAGGCTTCTTCTTAGGATAGAGGTCACAGGCTTAGTGAGTCCCTGAAACTCAGTGACTCCTGAGGAAAACAACAGGAGTGGAGAATGTAGAGCAAGCATATACCATTTTCACGAAATATTTTGAATAAAAAATAAGCCTGTTGTTAGATGTAGTCAAAAACAATTCAAATATTATTCTATCATGGATATTTATACCCCCCAATGGCCATAACTAACACACACAGGGAACACTACTCATCCTAACACTACTGTTGTGAAACAGGCTCAAGAGCCATGATATGGTGGTCTGATGGTGTTTGACCAGGCTCTCATAATAAGTGCCTGCTATGTTTCAGGGCACTTGATTTTACCAAAGTATATAATAGGCTTACTTTTATAACAACTTTGACTGCCTTCTAGTCATGAACTGGAACAAATAACCACTATTGTATCTCTACAGCTCTATCTATATAAATGAAATTCAGCAATTAACCTGTAAACTTTAATTCTTCAACAAGTATACAAGATTAAATATTAAAAAGTTTAATTTACCTAAAGAGTAATAAGCCTGGAATCTAACATCATCAACAGCCATTTCATTTTACTTTATAAAAACATAATATCACCTATGTCTGTGTAAAATGACATTGGATCGAAGATAAATGTTCATGTATATGAGAAGAAAACAAAAAACTTTCTCCTAAGAGCATTAATTGCCATTCCGTTCTTAGAAAAAGAACAAATTCTCAATCAGCGCCTATCATCTGCAAGACACTATTGGGAATCAACGGAAAACAAAAAGATCTAATTATCCACAAGGTCTGGAAAAGATCAAGAACAGAATCCCTTAATACCGACAGTGTATGGAGGTAAGCAGAGGAGAAGCTCTCCATTCAAAGTCCCCAGGATCCTCAGCAAGGCCCGTATAAGGCACCAGCACGGAGAGTGATGAATAAGCTTCATTGAGAATAGTGGCCACGTCATGGCTGGCTGAACATTCAGTCCACAAACAGAAGGCTTCTTGTATTTGCTCGAATCAACCACAGGAAAGTTTTAGCAAAAAGACTGTTATATTCAAATGGAAATCAGTACTTTCCAGCAAGAATGGACAATTAGCAATTTCTTAAACTAGGACTAAGAGGAAGAGCAGGGAATTGTACCAGAATCGTCACAAACAACCCATATTCCAAAATGTCAAATAAAAAATAAAGACTACTAGGGTTATTCACATGTTGAAAAATTTAACATAACAGATCTGAGTCTGGATGTTATGCGTCTCCCAGTGGTCAACCTACACTGGGAGATTTCACCAAAATACTCCCCTTTTGTAAATCTCTTATTACATACATACAAGTGTAAACCACAATCTAAGATTCCAGCACACAGTTAATTTAGATGATATTCCTCAAACATTTAGTAAAAGAGTGCAAAGCCTGTTTATACACTATTTGGATCTACATTTTAAAAGCTTTTATTCACCAGATTAACAGATTCTAGCAAATACCTCTTCCAGACTGGCAAGACAAACAGTTACCATCCTCACCCCCACCTCCAAGCACGCGTGCAATTTTGGCCTATCTGATTTATACACCTGGCTTTGTGAAACTGATCCTGGGGCTGTAACAAGTCACAGGCTCTCAGATAACTTACAAGGATTCCATAGCCACTTTGGGATTGAAGAAAAAAGTTCAATGGAAAAAGAGAAGTTGAAGAAATTGCACCAGAGCTAAGCAATGATTTCTTAGAAATGTACTAAAAGCACAAGCAAAAAAGGGAAGACTTGCTAACTAAACTTGATCAAAATTTAAAATGTCTGTGCTTCAAATGACACCACCAATAAAGTGAAAAGGCAACCAACAGGAGAGAAAATATTTATAAATCATATGTCTGATAAGGGGCTTGCATCCAGCATCTACAAAGAAATCTTAAAATTTAATAATAAAAAGACCAAAAAAAACCAATTAAAGAATGACAAAGGGTTTGAATAACACATTTCTCCAAAGAAAACATACAAATGGCGAATAAGCACATGAAAATATGCTTAGCATTATTAGTTATTAGGAAAATGAGAAATCACTTCAAACCCACTAGAATGGCTACAATAAAAAGACAGTAACAAGTGTTGGTGAGGAGGAGGAGAAGCTGAAACCCTCACACACTGCTGGGGAGAACCTAAAATGCTGCAACCACTTTGGAAAATAGTTTGGCAGTTAAACAGAGACGTGCCACAAGGTCCAGCAATTTTTACCTCTGGGTATATATGCAAGAAAAATGAAAACATATGTCCACACAAAACCTGTACATAAATGTTCAGAGCAGTATTTATGAAAGCCAAAAAGTAGAAACAATCCAAATGTCCACCAAATGATGAATGGATAAATAGAAATTTGTACACCCACACATATAACATTATTCAGCATTAAACAAAAGGAATGAAGTACTGGTACATGCTAAAACATGAATGAACCTCAAAAACACTATGCTAAGTGAAAGAAGCTAGTCATAAAAGACCATATAGGCAACTCTATAGAGGCAGAAAATAGTCTACAGGTTGCCCAGTACTAGGAGGGGGTGGGAGAGAGCAGAGAGTGACCATTAATGTGCACAAGCTTTCTTTCCGGAGGGCTGAAAATGTTCTAAAATTACATTATGGTGATCGATGCACAAATCTGCATACTGAAAACTGCTGTATAGATGGGTGGATTTTATGGTATGTAAATTATATCTCAACAAAGCTTTTTTTAAATTGTGCCAAACCGCAAATCTTTATGCACTCCTAAAAGCCATACTGGAAGCTACTTGATATCACATGGGGCCAGGCATACTTGAAGTAGAACAATTATTCTCATATCAACATGCATTCATATCCCAAGCATTGGCCTAGAATTGGACTGGCTCTGGGGGCACCAAAGGACGCAATATTTATATTCCAAACACCTTGAATCTCTAAGAATTAACAAAACCTAGCAGCACTTGCTGCCAATTTTGGCTCCGTTTACTTCAACAAACACTGACTGAAGTCCACCATAGGCCAGGACTAGGTTTACAACACACAGACAAAAGATACAGTGGGCCCAACAGCCAAGGAGTTCACAGCCTCTTAAGTCTAAGACAGACATGTAAGCACATGATTCAAGTTCAGTGCTCTGTATGCAAACTAGTATAAGTATGGGGGCAGAGAAATGGTACAGAGAAGGGAGTAATTAACTTTGTCTAGAGATGACCCACAAATGTCTCATAGGAATGACAACATCTGAGCAGGGCTTCAAAGGACTGGTAAAAGGGGATGGTGTGGAAAAGGGGATGGAGGAAGGGAAGCAAACCAGAATCAAGGCAAAGAGGCTTGGGGGACTGAAAGAAACTGGGGAACAAGTAAGGGTGAGACTAGACTGTTAGAAGATGAGTTGAGGAAATTAAGCCAGATCACGAAAGATCTTGTGGATATGCTACAAAATTTAAACCTTACCCTAAAGGTAATAGTGAGGCATTGAAAGGTTTTAAGCAGTGAATGAAACGATCAGATTCCTTTTAGAAATATCATCCACGTAACTGTCTGTAGGATGAAGATTCACTCGGGAAAGAGGTTTTCCAGTTTTTATTGACCTATGTTATTTTTAATGTGTCTTCAAATGAAATTTTACGCAGAAACCCAAGATGTAAAAAAAGCAAGGCTCTTCTGGTTGAAACAGTGTTGGAAGGGCCTGGACAATGTCCCTCTACCCACCCACCACAGAACAGCCCTTTGTGCTCTGGCAGAAGAAGGTGTGGAAAACTTTGGACTAAAGAGAGGATAACAGGAGATGGAGATTATTAGGAAGCCAGTGCAATAGTCCAGGGGAAAATGACCAATGCTTAAAATAATCATTAATGATGGAGAAAGGGGAGAAAAGACTCCAGAAAACTCTAAAGAATTACAGAATTGACAAGAGTTCATGACTTACTGAATGTAGAGAGTGAAGAAAAAGAATCATGGATAACTTCTGGGCTTCTAGCCTGCATGAAAAGAGTTAATGTCATTGATAAGAGGAAATGTACAAGAGACAGTTGACTCTCCTAAAGATACTTCAAGTCTAATAATTCTCAAAGTTGAACTCTTGCTCCTCCTCCCCAACCTGTTTTCCAGTGTAGGGTTTCATGTCTCAGTATATGGCACCAGGCCGATGCTAGTGTTTGAGCCAGAAACCTGGGAATCACCTTTGACATAGGCTCTCCAGAGCACCCCACCACCACCATTCAGTCCATCACCAAGTGTGCCACTGATTCTAATTCCAAAATTTGGTTCATCCACCCACCACTTCTATCGCCACTGCCGCCACTCTGGTTCATGCCACCATCATCTCACTCCTTGATTTCTCCAATGGCCTCAATCTCTCTCCTCACCACTCTCCTCCACTCACTCCAATCCAGTCTACAAACAAGGATAACCTTTCTTTTTAAATCTTTATTGGAGTATAATTGCTTTACAATGTTGTGTTAGTTTCTGTTGTACAGTAAAGTGAATCAGCTATAAGTATACATTTGTCCCCATATCCCTCCCATCCTCCCTCCCACCCTCCCTATCCCACCCCTCTAGGTGGTCACAAAGCACCGAGCTGACCTCCCTGTGCTATGCTGCTGCTTCCCACTAGCTATCTATTTTACATTTGGTAGTGTATATATGTCATTGCTACTCTCTCACTTCGTCCCAGCTTCCTCTCCCCCGCTGTGTCCTCCAGTCCGTTCTCTATGTCTGCATCTTTATTCCTGCCCTGCCACTAGGTTCATCAGTACCATTCTTTTAGATTCCATATATGTACATTAGCATCCGGTATTTGTTTTTCTCTTTCTGACTTACTTCACTCTGTATGACAGACTCTAGGTCCATTCACCACATTACTAATAACTCAATTTTGTTCCTTCTTATGGCTGAGTAATAATTCCATTGTATATATGTGCCACATCTTTATCCACTCATCTGTCGATGGACATTTAGGTTGCTTCCATATCCTGGCAATTGTAAACAGTGCTGCAATGAACATTGTGGTACACATATCTTTTTGAATTATGGCTTTTCCAGGGTATATGCCCAGTAGTGGGATTGCTGGGTCATATGGCAGTTCTATTTTTACTTTTTTAAGGTGTTAAAAAACTGTTTTTTGAAGTTTAAGCCTTCAGTGAATTCCCATTGCACTTAATGTCCAAGACAGAGAACATGTCTGGTTTTATTCATCTTGGGATACTCAGTGCCTAGTACATTGAAAGAATGAAAGAGAGAGGATCAGGTCTGGGACAAGACGATGAATTCAGTTACAGGCCGGCTGGGTTTGAGGTGACTATGGTACATCTAAGTAGAGTTACCCTACTGGCAACTGGCAGTATGGGCCTGGATCCCAATGACATTTGGCTTCACTATTTCAGAACTAACAGAAGTAGAGTTATCTATGGTAAACAGGACTAAGACTATTTTAGATAATCATGAACTAAGTTAATAAAGCTTGAAGCAAGCTCAGCTTCTTAGAAGAGATTAAAGTGTCTCTCTAATCTGAAATTCTGCAGCTCCAGGTCAGGTCTAGGTTAGCATTTCAAGGACAAGAGAAACCACTGAGATAGCACTAGATTTGTGGTGGGATCTTTACAAGGAGTGATTTGGTAGCACAGCCTATGATTTCGGCACTTCCTTCAAACTGCTTTTGCAATACCTCTGTTATCTGATGTCCTCACCAATTTCCAAATGCCTTCTCTATTAGTTAATCATAAATCATTCCTGACTCTCAGACAGTATATCTGGGGTCACTTGGAATCCGTATCCTGACCACTACACCAGGCAATTTCTCATTCTGGGCATGTGACTAAGTTAACAGTTTAGGCGACAGATACAAAAGTTATCTCCCTTCCTCTCTCCCACGGACGCTAGAGAGCTGCCTTAGAATGTGCTGCTATAAGGATTTTTAGACAATAATAATTAAATTATGACTTACAGTGGGCTTCCTATAGTACTGTGCAAAGCATTTAATATAAAATACTGTACATGACAAATAAACATGAAGAGTTTCCAGAGAGGTTCTTTAAGTAAAGATTACATTTCCAAATGCAGGTGTAGGAGACACTGATTACAACCTCCTATTCTTTTTCCTCCTTAACTTTCCTCCGTATCAGTATTTCTTAACTACTGAATACAAACCCTTCAAGTTCAATAAGATGGTATTCAATTTTTAAGTCAATAATAAAATAATTATTCAAATATTTTAACTTTTAAAACAGAACTTTTGAGAACCTCTTTCTACATATCCAGGGAGCATGTATGACTATAGTGTAAGAGGGGTTGGCTTATGACCTAGTCAGCTGATTAACTATTCAGGTGACCACAGACAACAGCCTGGTGACTTTGACAGTACTAAGGTTTTAAACTGATTTATATTTAGTAATATATCATTTATTTGATATCTATAAAGAACCACTGGTTAAATACAGAAAACATAAGAATTATTGAAATATAAGTCAATAAAATAACACAAACGTTAAATCCTGCAACTTCAACTCAAGATGATATTTACCAACTGTGTATATATCGCATTATCTGGTCAAATTTCTTATGCCTTGCAAAATGTCTCCAGTACTTCCAAATCCAATGGAAAAAAAGGAAAGATACAGGAAATATAACATCAAAAGTGGCTTTTCATCTATGGGGAATAAAGACTGCCCCCACAATGTGTTATTTGCCAAAAAAGTACTTAAAAATAGCAGCTTGAAATATTTTGTCTATTATTGTATTCAAAAAGAAGCCTCAAAAATAGTTTTTAAAAAATAAGACAAAATACCAGACAGGACCACAAAGTAAGGTTTTTATTTCTTTTTAATGCCTCGACACAACCTTAAATTTCAATCTGCACTTTCTGTATTCATGTCCAAAAGCCTGTTACCCTAAAATTTGACAGGTGGTGCTTTCTTTGATGTGATTAATTTAAAGTAAATTCAGCAATCCTGTTACACATGCAAAATAATGTATATACAATATAAGTTTATTCATCTTAGCATTGTTTACAATAGTGAAAGTTTGGAAACTACCTAAGTATTCATCCACAGGGAAGACAAGTTATGCTACACCAATACAATGAAATGTGCAGATATTAAAAAAATAATAAGGAAGCATACAGGTACAGTGTGCTACTACTTGTGTAGGAAAAAGGGGAGGGTTATACATGTATTTGAATATGCTCAAAATAACTCTAAAATGATATTTCTTAACAACAACA